>NW_027288098.1:0-181275 GCF_047511675.1 Marmota flaviventris | reverse complement strand
GGGTTATGATTAGGATTAAGAGTAGTGTTTGGGTTAGTGTTATACATAGGTTTAGGGTTAGTGTTATGGTTAGAGTTAGGGGTCAGTGTTACACTTAGGATTATGGTTACAAAGAAGGTTAGAGTGAGGCAAAATATTAGTGTTAGGCTTAGTTTTACGGTTACAGTTAGGTTAGGTATAGTGTTAGGGTTAGTGTTAGTGTAACTGTCAGTGTTAGGGTAAGGGTTAGGGTTAGTGACAAAGTTAGTGTTGGGGTTAGGGTTAGTGTTAGATTAGGGTTAGTGTTAGGGTTAGTGTTCATGTTAGGGTTAGGTTTATGGTTAGGTAAGGGTTAGGGTTAGTGTTAGGTTATGGTTAGGGTCATGTTTGCTAAAGGTTTGTGTTAGGTTTATGGTTAGGTTAGGGTTAGGGTAACGTTAAATTTAGGTTTTAGGGTTAGATTTAGGGTTAGTGTTAGTGTTAGGGTTAGGTTAGGTTTAAGTTTAGTGTTAGAGTTTATGGTTATTTTTAGGGTTAGTGTTAGGATTAGGTTTAGGGTTAGGGTTAGGGTTAGGTTAGGATTAGGGTTTAGGATTAGTGTTAGGTTTAAAGTTACGGTTAGGATTCCATGTTAGGGTTAGGGGTAGGGTTAGTGTTAGGGTTAGGATAGGTTTAGGGTTAGCGTTAGTGTTAGCATTATTGTTACGTTTAGGGTTATGATTAGGTTTAGGATTCGTTTTGGGGTTAGTGTTAGACTTAGATTTAGGGTTAGTGTAGGGCTAGAGATAGGTTTAGTGTTACAGTTAGGGTTGGGTTATGGTGAGGCTTAGAGTTAGTATTAGGTTAGGGTTAAGGTTAGGGTTAGAGTAATTGTTAGTATTACGGATAGATATTAGGTTTAGGGTTAATGTTAGGATTAGGTTTAGGTTTAGGATTAGGGTTAGTGTTCGAGTTAAAGTTACTGTTAGGGTTAGGGTTTATGTTAGGGTTAGTTTTAGGATTTGTGTCAGGGTTAGGATTAGGGTTAGTGTTAGGATAGGTTTAGGTTTAGGGTAAGGTGAAGGTTAGGATTATTATTAGGGTTAGGGTCAGGGTTGGGTTTAGGTTTAGGGATAGAGTTAGTGTTAGTGTTAGTGATACGTTAGGTATAGGGTTAGATTTAAGGTTAGGGATAGGGATAGAATTAAGTTTTAGGTTTAGGGTTAGGGTTAGTGTTATGGTTAAGATTAGGTTTAGGGATAGGGTTAGGGTTAGTGTTAGGTTTATTGTTAGGGTAAGGGTTAAGTTAAGGTTTATGCTAATGGTTAGATTAAGGTTTAGGGTTAAGGTTACTGTTATGGTTAAAATTATTGTTGGTGTAGGTTTAGGGTTAGGGTTAGTGTTAGGGTTAGGGTTAGTGTTAGGGTTAGGTTTAGGATTTGTCTTAGGGTTATGGTTAGAATTATGTTTAAGGTTCTGGTTATGGTTAGGATTAGGGTTAGAATGAGGGTTAGGGATAGGTGGATTAGGGTTCAACATAGGGTTAGTGTTAGGGTTAGGTTTGGGATTAAGTTAGTTTTGGGTTAGGTTTAGGTTTATGGTTCATGTTAGGGTTAAAGTTTAGGTTAGTGTTAGCTTTAATTTTAAACTTAGGTTTAGGGTTAGGGTTAGTGTAAGGGTTAGGATTAGGGTTGTAGTTAGGTTTAGGGTTAGTGTTAGGATTAGGGTTAGGTTTAGGGTTAGCTTAAGATTAAAATTATGGTGAGTGTTAGAGTTATGCTTAGGATTAAGGTTATTGTTAGTTTTAGTGGTAGGGTTAGGTTTAGGGTTTGTTTTAGGATTACAGTTAGGGTTAGAGTTAAAGTTATGGTTAGTATTAGTTTTAGGGTTAGTGTTAGGGTTAGAGTTAGGGTTGCTTATAGGTTTAGAGTTATGTTTAGAATTATCATTTGTGTCAGGATTAGGGTTATGTTTAGTGTTAGGGTTAGGGTTAGGGTTAGAGTAAAATTTTGGTTTAGGTTTAGGGTTAAGGTTAGAATTAGTTTTGTTTTAGGTTTAGGGTTAGGGTTAGTGTTAGGTTATGATTTAGGTTAGTGTTAGCTTTAGGGTTAGGGTTTGAGATGGGGTTACAGTTAGGGTTATGATTCGGGTTATGAGAAAGTTTAGGATTAGGGTTAGAGTTAGGTTTAGGGTTAGGTTTGGGTTAGATTTAGGTTAGGGTTAGGGCTAGAATTAGGGTTAGTGTTAGGGTTAAGGTAAGGGTTGGGGTTAAGATTATTGTTAGGGTGAGGGATAGGGTTTGGGTTTAATTAGGGTTAGAGTTAGTTTTATGATTCAGGTTAGGATTAAAGTAGGGTTAGAGTTAGGGTTAGGGTTAGGTTAGGGATAAGTTTAGGATTAGGTTAAGTGTTACGGTTAACCTTAGTATTAGGTTTAGGGATAAGTTTTGGGTTAAATTAGGGATAAATTTATGGTTTGTGTTAGGATTAAGGTTAGGAATTTTGTTAGGTTTAGGTTTATGGTAAAGATTAGGGTTAAGATTAGTGTTAAAGTTAGCTTTAGGGTTAGGGTTATTTTTAGGTTAGGGTTAGCATTAGGTTTAGTGTTAGGGTTACGTTTAGGATTAGGGTTAGTGTTAGTGTTATGGTTAGGATTATGGTTAGGGTTAGGGTAAGGATTAGTGTTTGGGTTTGAGTTATATTTAGTGTTAGTGTTAGGGGTAGGGTTATTGTTAAAGTTAGGGTTAGGATTAGGGTAAGGTTTAGTGTTAGGTTTAGAGTAAGGGTTAGGGTAGGTTTAGTGTTTGGGTTAGGATTAGTGTTAGGTTTAGGGTTAGGGTTAGGGTAAGATTTAGGGTTAGTTTCAGGATGAGGATTAGCTTTAGGTTTAGGATTAATGTTGTGGTTAGGGTTAGGGATAGGGTTAGGTAAGGTTAGTGTTTAGTTTTGGGTTAGTGTTAGGTTTATGGTTAGTGTATGCGTTACGGAGAGGGTTAGTGTTAGGGTTGTGTTTGGGTTAGGATTAAGGTTATGGTTCATGTTAGGGATAGGGTTAGTGTTAGTATTAGGTATTGGTTTAGGGTGAGGGTTAGAGTTAGGATTAGGGTTAGGGTTAGGTTTAGGTTTAGGTTTAGTTAAACTATTAGGGTTAAATTAAGGATTACTTTTAAAATTACATTTAGGGTTATGGTTGGGGTTAGTTTTGGGGTTAGAATTAGAGTTAGAGTTCAGTTTATGTTTAGGGTTAGTTTTAGTGTTAGGCTTAGGATTAGGTTTAGGGTTAGTGTTAGGGTTAGTATTAGCATTAGAGTTATGATTTGTGTGAGGGTAAGTGTTATGGTTAGGGTTTGTGTTAAGGTTAAAGTTAGATTCAGATTTTGGGTTATGGTTAGTAAGAGGGTTAAAGTGAGGCATAGGGTTATGTCAGGGTTAGTTTTAGGGTTATGGGTAGGTTAGTGTTAGTGATAGGGTTAGAGTTAGGGTTAGTGTTAGGGATAGGGATAAGTTTAAGTTTACTTATAGGGTTAGGGTTAGGTTTAGGGTTAGGGTTAGTGATAAGGATAGGGTTGAATTTAGGGTTAGCGGTAGGGTTAGGGTTAGGGTTAGTGTTACAATTAGGGTTAAGGTTAGGGTTAGGGTTTGGGTTAGTGTTAGGTTTAGTGTTGGGTTTAGGGTTAGGGTAAAAGTTAGGAAACGGTTAGGGTTAGTGATATGTTAGGATTAGGGTTATGTTTTGGGTTAGGGTTTGTGTTAGGGTTTATTGTTAGAGTTAGGATTAGGGTTAGGGTTACTATAGCCATAGGGTTAGGGATAGGATTAGGTTTGTGTTAGGTTTAATGTTAAGTTTAGGGTTAGGGTTAAGGACAGGTTTAGTGTTAGGTTTATGGTTACTTTTAGGGTTAGTGTTAGGGTTAGAGTTATGTTTAGGGTTAGTGTTAGGGTTAAGTTTAGTGTTAGGGTTAGTGTTAGGGTTACGGTTCAGGTTAGGGTTCATGTTAGGTTTAGGGTTAGGGCTAAGTTTATGGTTATTGTTAAGGTAAGGTTATTGTTAGGTATTGTAGGGTAAGGTTTTCGGTTAGTGCTACATTTTGGTTAGGGTATTGATTATGGTTAGGGTTAATTTTAGTGATATGGTTTGTGTTATGTTTAGGGTTAGTGTTAATGTTGGGGTTAAAATTTTGTTTAGGGTTAGGTATTGGTTATGGTTAGGGTAAATTTTAGCGATAGGGTTTGAGTTATGTTTAGGGTTACTGTTAATGTTGGGGTTAAAATTTTGGTTAGGGTTAGGGTTAGGGTAAGGTTTAATGTTATGGTTAGGGTTAGAAGTAGCGTTAGAGTAAGTTTTAGGGATAGGGTTACGGTAATGGTTACAATTAGTATTACTTTTAGTGTTAGGATAAGTGTTAGGGTTAGAATTAGGGTTAGTGTTAGATTTAGCTTAGGGTTTGTGTTGGGGTTCTACTTAGTGTTATAGTTTGGGTTACAATAAGGGATAAGATTAGGGTTAGAGTTAGGTTATGGTTAGGGTTAGGGTTAGGGTTAGGGTTATGGTTAGGGTTAGTTTTAGGATTAGTGTTTGTGTTAGGGTTAGTGTTAGGTTTTAATTAGGGTTAGGGTTAGGGTTAGTGTTAGGTTTAGCATTCGTGTTAGGTTTAGGTTTAGGGTTAGGGTTAAATTTAGGGTTAGATTTAGTGTTTTTGATAGGGTTATAGTTAGGTTAGGGTTACTATTAGTGTTAGGGTTAAGTTTACTTATAGGTTTAGGGTTAGGGTGAGGGTTAGGGTGAGATTTAGGGTTACAGTTAGGTTTAGGTATAGTGTTCGGATTAAGGTTAGGGTTAGCGTTAGGTTTAGTGTTAGGATTAAGATTAAGATTAGTGTTAGAATTAGTGTTATTTTAGAGTTTGTGTTAGGGTTAGAGTTAGTGTTAGGGTTAGGGTTAAGGTAAGTGTTAGGGTTAGGGTTAGGGTTAAAGTGAGAATTTGTGTTACAGTTAGGGTTAGTGTTAGTGTTAGGGTTACAGTTAGAATTAGGGTTAAGTTTAGTGTTAAGTTAGGGTTAGTGTTAGGTAAAGGTTTAGGGTTAGGATGAGGTTTAGGGTTAATGTTAGGGTGAGGCTTAGCTATAGGTTTAGGGTTATGTTTAGGGTTAAATTAAGGTTAGTGTTTCGATTAGGTTTTGTGTTACTGTTAGGTTTAGGTTCCGGTTAGGTTAGGTTTGGGTTCCTCTTAGGGTTAAGTTTAGGGTTAGTGTTAGGAATACGTTTAGGTTGAGGGTTAGAGTTAGGGTTAGGGTTATTGTTAGTGTTAGGTTAGATTTATGAGTATGGTTAGGGTAGTGTTAGTGTTAGGTTTAGGGTGTGGATTAGGTTTAATGTTAGGGTTAGAGTTAGGGTTAGATTTGTTTAGGGTTAGGCTAAGGTTACAGATAAGGTGAGGGTTCGTGTTAGTGTAAGGGTTAGGGTTTGTCTTAGTAATAGGTTTAGGGTTTGGTTAGGATTAGGTTTAGCATTAGAGTTTGGGTTATAGTTAGGTATAGGTTTAGTGTTAGGGTTCGGGTGAGTGTTAGTGTTAGGTTTAGTGTTAGGATTAGTGTGAGGGCTAGGGTTAGGGTTACTGTTAGTTTTAGGGTTAGGGTTAGTGTTAGTGTTAAGTTTAGGGTTAGGTTTTGGGATAGGGTTAGGGTTATTGTTGGAGTAAGGGTTAGGTTGAGGCTTAGGGTTAGTGTTACGGTTAGGGTCAGGTTAAGAGTTAGTGTTAGGGTTAGGTTTAGGGTTTAGGGTTAGTGTTAGAGTTAAAGTTAGAGTTAGGGTTAGGGTTAGTTTTAGGGTTAACTTTAGGATTTGGTTTAGGGTTAAGTTTAGTGTTTGGGTTTGGGTTACTGTTACAAATCGTGTTAATGTTAGGGTTAGGGTTAGGGTTATTTTTAGGTTTTTGGTTAGGTTTAGGGTTAGTGTTAGTGTTAGGGTTAGTGTTAGTTTTAGGTTAGGATTAGGATTATTGTTAGTTTTAGATTTAGGGTTAGGTTTGGGTTAAAGTTTGTGTTAGGGTTAGGGTTAGGTTAGTTTTAGCTTTAGGTTTCATGTTAGGGTTAATGTTAGTGTTAGGGTTAGAGATAAGTTGAGGCTTAGGGTTAGTGTTAGGGTTTGAATTAGGATTAGGTTTTGGGTTATGGTTAGTGTTAGAATTATGCTTAGGGTTAGGTTTAGGGTTAGAGTTAGGGTTATGTTTAGTGTTAGGGTTAATTAAGGTCAATGTTTGTGTTATGGTTACAATTAGGTTCTGGTTAAATATAAAATTAGGGTTAGAGATAGAGTTAGGCTAGTGTTACATTAGGTTAGGGTTAGGGATAGGGTTAGTGTTAGTTTTAGGTTAGGGTTAGTGTTAGATTTAGGTTTAGGTTGAGAATTAGAGTTGGGGTGAGTTTTAGGGTTAAGATAAGTGATAGGTTTAGGTTTAGGGTTAGGGTTAGTGTTAGGGTTAGGGTGAGGTTTAGTGTTTCAATTAGGTCTAGGGTTAGGGTTAGTGTTAAGTATTGGGATAGGTTTAAGTTAGTGTTAGGGTTAGGTTTAGTGTTAGGATTAGAGTTAGGGTTAGGGTGAGGGTGAGGTTTCGTGTTTGGGTTAGGGTTAGAGTTAGTGATAAGTGTAGGGTTAAGATTAGGGTTAGTGATAGTGTTAGGGTTGGGGTTAGCATTAGGGTTAGGGTTAGTGTTACGGTTAGGGTGAGGTTTAGTGTTACAGTTAGTGTTAGTGTTAGGGTTATGGTTAGTGCGTGGATTAGGTCTAGGGTTAGGGTTAGTGTTAAGTATTGGGATAGGTTTAGGTTAGTGTTAGGGTTTGGGTTAGTGTTAGTGTTAGGGTTAGGGTTAGGGTTAGGGTTAGTGTTAGGTTTAGGGTGAAGTTTCGTGTTTGGGTTAGGGTTAGGGTTACTGTTAAGTGTAGGGTTAAGATTAGAGTTAGTGATAGTGTTAGGGTTGGGATTAGGGTTAGGGTTAGTGTTAGTATTATGGTTAGGATAAGGGTTAAGTTTTGATTTCATGGTAGGGTTAGGGTTATGGATACTGTTAGGGTTAGAATAAAGTTTAGGGTTATTAATAGGGTTAGGGTTAGGTTTAGAGTTAGTGTTGGGTTAGAGTTAGTGTTAGTGTTAGGTTGGGGTTAGTGTTATTGTTAGGGTGAGGTTTCATGTTTGTTTTAGGGTTAGGGTTAATGTGAAGTTTAGGGTTAAGATTAGGGTTAGTGATAGTGTTAAGGTTGGGGTTAGGGTGACGGTTAGGGTTTGGGTTAATGTTTGGATTAGATCTAGGGTTAGGTTTAGTGTTAAGTATTTGGAAAGTTTTAGGTTAGTGTTAGGTTTTGGGTTAGTGTTAGGATTAGGGTTAGGGTTAGTGTTGTTTAGGGTGAGGTTTCGTGTTTGGGTTAGGGTTAGGGTTACTGTTAAGTCTAGGGTTAAGATTAGGGTTAGTGATAGTGATAGGGTTGGGATTAGGTTTAGGGTTAGTGTTAGTGTTACAGTTAGGATAAGGTTTAAGTTTTGATTTCGTGGTAGGGTTAGGGTTATGGATAATGTTAGGGTTAGGATAAAGGTTAGGGTTATTAATAGGTTTAGGGTTAGGTTTAGAGTTAGTGTTACATTAGGGTTAGCGCGAGGGTTAGGTTAAGGTTAGGGTTATGGTTAAAGTTAGGGTTTGTTTTACAGTTAGGGTTAGTATTGGGGTTAGTGTTAGTGTCAGGGTTAAAGTTAGTGTTAGGAATTGGTTTCGGGTTAGTGTTAAGTAAACTTAAGGATTAGGTTTATTTTTTAGTGTTAGAATTCCTTGTAGGGTAAATTTAGGGATAGGGTTTGTGTTAGGGTTAGGGTTAGGGTTAGTTGTAGGGTTAGGGTTAGGGTTTGTGTTAGGGTTCCTTTTAGGGTTATGTTTATAGTTACGGTTATGATTTGGATTAGGGTTAGTTTTAGGGCTAGTGTTAGGGTAATTTTGGGTTGGGGTTAGGATTAAGGTTAGTGTTAGGGTTAGGGTTAGGTTTAGAGTTAGGGTTTGGTTAGGATTAGGGTTAGGGTTCCTGTTAGGTTTAGGCTTAGGGTTAGTATTATATTTAAGTTTAGGGTTTGGGTTAGGGTTCGGATAAGTGTTAGGGTTAGTGTTTGTGTTAGCATTAGTGTTGGGTTAAAGTTATACTTAGATTTAGAATGTGTGTTAGTGTTAGAGTTAGGGTTAGTGTTACGTTTAGGGTTAGGGTTAGTGAGAGGGTTAAGTTTAGGTTTAGGGTTAGGGTTATTGTTTGGGTTAAGATAAGGGTGAGAGTTACAGTTAGGTTTAAAGTTTGGGTTAGGGTTAGGGATAGGGTAAGGGTTTCTGTTAGAATTAGGTTTCAGTTTAGGTTTAGGTTTAGATTTAGATTTAGGGTTAGTGTTAGGGTTAGGGTTCAGGTTAGAGTGAGGGTTGGGCTGAGTGGTATCGTTAGGTTTAGGGTTTGTGTTAAAGTTATGGGTAGAGTTAGTGTTAGGGTTACTGTGAGGGTCAGGATTACAATTAGGGTTAGATAAGTATTAGCATTAGGGTTAGATTAGGGTTAGTCTATTGGTTTAGGCTTAGGGTTAGTGTTAGGTTTAGGTTTAGGGTTTGTGTTAGGGTTAGGTTTAGCATTAGAGTTAGGGTTAGTGTTAGGGTTAGGGTTAGTGTTAGTGTTAGGGTTAGGGTTACATTTGATTTAGGGTTACAGTTAATGTTATGGCTAGGGTTACATTTACAGTTAGTGTTAAGGTTCGTTTTAGATTTAGAGTTAGGTTTAGATTAGGATAAGGGTTAGGGTTAGGTTAGGATTAGGTTTATGGTTAGGGTTAAGGTTAGGGTTAAGGTTAGGGTTAGTGTTAGGTTTAGATTTAGGGGTTGGGTTAGGTTAGGGTTAGTGTTAAGGTTAGGGTAGGGTTTAGCATTAGTATTTGGGTTAGGATTAGAGATAGGTTTAGGGTTAGTGTTAGGATTATGGTTAGGGTGAGTATCTGGTTTAGGTTTAGAGTTACGGTGAGGGTGAGGTTTAGGGTTAGGGTTATTGTTAGTGTTAGGGTTAACGTTAGCCTTTGGGTTAGGGTTAGGGTTAGGGTTAGTGTCATGTTTCGTGTTAAGGTTAGGATTAATGATATGGTTAGTGTTGGGATTAGGGATAGGGTTAGTTTTAGGTTTAGGGTTAAGGTTCACGTTAGTTTTAAGTTTAGGGTTAGTGTTAGGGTTAGGATAAGGGTTAGAATTCGTGATAGGGTTATGTTTAGGGTTAGGGTTACGATTACGGTTTAGGGTTAGGGTAGGGTTAGTGTTAGGGTTAGGGTTAAAGTTAGTGATGAGTTTAGGTTTAGTTAGAGTTAGAATTAGTGTTAGGTTAGGCTTACTTTTAGGGTTAGGTTAAGGTTCGGGTTATGGTTACAGTTGGGGTTTTTGTTACAGTTAGGATTGTGGTTAGGGTTAGTTTTAGGGTTAGGGTTAAAGTAAGTTTTAGAGTTAGCCTTAGGATTAGGTTAAGTTTAAGGTTAGGTTTAGGGTTATGCTTAGAATTGATGTTACGGTAAAGTTAGGGTTAAGGTTAATGTTAGGATTAGGGTTAGGGTTAGTGTTAGGGTAAGACTTAGGGTTTGTCTTAGGGTTACTGATAGGGTTACATATAGGTTTACAATTACAGTTAGGATTAGGGTTAGGGTTAGGTTACATTTTAGGGTAGGTAATGGTTAGGGTTATGGTTGCAGTTATTGTTATTGTTAGGTTTAGGATTAGGTTTAGGGTTAGGGTTACAGTTAGGGTTAGGTTAGGGTTAGGGTTAGGGTTAGGTTTAGACTTAGGTTTAGTGTTAGGTTTAGGTTTAGGTTTTGGGTTAGGGTTAGGGTTAGGGTAAGGGTTAGCATTAGTGTTTGGTTTTGGGTTTTAATGAGGTTTAGGGTTAGTGTTAGTGTTTGTGTTAGTGTTAGGTTTAGGGATAGGGTTATGGTGAGGGTTAGGTTTAGGTTCATATTTAGGGTTAGGGTTAGGGTTAGGATTAGGGTTAGCGATAGGGTTAGGGTTAAAGTTAGGTTTAGGTTTAGTGTTAGGGTTAGGGTTAGACTTAGGGTTAGGGTTTCTCTTAGGGCTAGGGATAGGGTTAGGCTTAGGGTTAGTGTTAGGGTCGGGGTTATGATTTTGGTGAGGGTTAGGTTTAGTGGTATGGTTTGGTTTAGGGTTTGTGTTAGGGTTAGTGTTCGAATTAGTGTTATGGTTAGGGTTAGTGTTAAAATTTGGGTTTGGTTAGGTAAACATTAGTGTTAGGGTTAGGTAAAAGTTAGGGTTATGGTTTGGGTTAGGGTTGTTGTTAGGTATACGATTAGGGTTATGGTTTGTTTTAGGGTTAGGGTTAGGATTAACTTTTGTGTTAGGTTTACGGTTAGTTTTATGGTTAGGGTTAATGTTAGTGTTTGGGTTAGGGTTAGTATTAGATTTAGGGATAGGGTTATGGTGAGGGTTAGGTTTAGGTTTAGGGTTAGGGTTCTTGTTAGGGTTAGGATTAGGGTTAGGGTTAAAATTAAAGTTAGGTTTAGGGTTAGTTTTAGAGTTAGGTTTAGACTTATGGTTAAGGTTTCTGTTAGGGTTAAGGATAGGGTTAGTGTTGGGGTTAGTGTTAGGGTTGGTGTTATGGTTTGGGTGAGGTTTAGGCTTAATGATATTATTAGGTTTAGGGTTTGTGTTAGGGTTAGTGTTAGGGTTAGTATTAGTTTTAAAATTTGGTTTGGTTAGGTAAGCGTTAGAGTTAGGGTTAGGTAAATGTTAGGGTTATGATTTGTGTTAGAGTTGTTGTTGGGTATAAAATTAGGATTAAGTTTTCTGTTAGGGTTAGGGATAGGGTTAGGTTTTGTGTTAGGGTTAGGGTTAGTTTTATGGTTAGGGTTATGGTAACAGTTACTGTTAGGGTTTGGGTTAGGGTTCAGTTTAGGATTATGTTAAGGTTAGGGTTTGGGTTAGGGTTAGGTTAGGGTAACTTTTAGGGTTAGGGTTCATGTTAAAATGAGGGTTAGGGTTAAGGTTAGTGTTAAGTTTAGGTTTACACTTAGGGTTAGTGTAGTGTATGGGTTAGGGTTAAGATTAGGGTTAATTTTAGTTTTGGGGTTAGGGTTACAGTTAGGTTTAGGTTGAGTGTTAGGGTTAGTGTTAGGTTTAGGGTTAGGCTTAGGGTTAAGCTTCGTGTTACTGTTAGGGTTAGGTTTAGGTAAGTGTGAGGGTTAGGGTTAGGGTTATGGATAGAGTTACTGTTATGGCTAGAGTTAAGTTAGGGTTAAGTTTTGGGTTAGGATTAGGATTAGGGTTAGTGTTAGGGTTTGATTTAGGGTTAGGGTTAGGGTTAGTGTTTGTGTTAGGGTTAGGATTAGTGTTAGGTAAGGGTGAGGGTTCGGGATAGATTAGGATCAGGATTATGGTTGGGTTAGGGTTTGTGTTAGGGTTAGAGTTAGAGTTAATGTTAGTGTTAGTGTTAAGGTTAGGATTAGGATTACTGTTAGTTTTAAGGTTAGGATTAGGTTTAGGGTTAGTGTCAGGTTTAGGGTTAGGTTTGGATTTTGGTTTAGGGTCGGGCTTAATGGAATGGTTAGGGTTAGTGTTAGTGTTAGTGTTAAGGTTAGTGTTATGGTTAGGTTTTGATTTAGGGTTAGTGTTAGGGTTAGGGTTAGGTTTAGATTTAGTTTTAGTGTTAGGATTAGTGTTAGTGTTAGGATTAGTGTTAAGGTTAGGGTTAGGTTTAGTGTTAGGGTTAGGGTTAGTTTTAGGGTTAGGGATAGTGTTATGGTTAGGATACGGTTAGAGATAGAGTTAGGCTTCGGGTTATGGTTGGTCTTAGGGTTAGGGTTAGGGTTAGGGTAGGGTAAGGGATAGAGTTAGGCTTAGGGTTATGGTTCTTCTTAGGGTTAGGTTTAGGGTTAGTGTAATGGCTAGGGTTATGGTTAATGTTAGAACTAGTGTTAGTGTTAGGGTTAGGGTAAAGGTTAGGGTTAGGTATCGTGTTAAGTTTAGGAATAGGTATGGGTTAGTGTTATGGTTAGGGTTATGGTTAGGGTTAAGGTTAGTGTTAGGGGTAGGGTTATGGTTAAGTTTAGTGTTAGGGTATGGGTTAGGGTTAGGGTTAGGCTTAGGGTTAGTTTAGTTTTAGGTTTAGGTTTGGAATTCGAGTTAGGATTAAGGTTAGGGTTAGTGTTAGTTTTAGGGATATGGTTACAATTATGTTAGGATTAGTGTTATTGTTAGGATTAAATTTTGCGTTACGTTTAGGGTTAGGGTTAATGGTAGGGTTAGAGTTAGGGTTAGGGTTAGTATTAGGGTAAGGGTTAAGTTTAGGGTTAGAGTTTGGATTAATGTAAGGGTTAGGGTTAGGGTTATAGTTAGTGTTATTGTTTGAATAAGTGATTGTGTTAGGGTTCGGGTTCGGGTGAATGTTAGTGTTAGGGTTAGGATTAGGTTTGTGTTACAGTTAGGGTTAGGGATAATTATAGTGTTACAGTTAGGAATAGGTTAGAGTTAGTGTTAGGGTTAGGGTCAGGTTTAGAGTTAGCATTAGTGTTAGGGGTAGGGTTAGTGTTATGGTTAGGGTTATCTTTAGGTTTATGCTTAGTGTTATTGTTAGGGTTAGTGTTATGATAAGGGTTAAGTTTAGGGTTAGTGACAGGATTAGTGTTAGTTTTAGGGTTAAGTTTAGATTTAGTTTTAGGGTCAGTGTTAGGGTTAGTGTTAGGGTTAGGTTTAGTTACAGTTAGGTTTAGGATTTGTGTAAGGGTTAGGGTTATGGTTAGTGTTAGGGTTACGGATAAGATTAGGGTTAGAATTAGGGTTAGGTTTACTCTTTGGATTATGACCAGGTTTAGAGTGAGAGTTAATGTTAGTGTTAGGGTTAGGGGTAGAGTTAGGGTTAGTGTTAGGGTTAGGGTTATGGTTAGGCTTAGTGTTATTGTTAGGTTTGGGCTTAGGTTTAGGTTTAGAATTAATGATAGGATTAGAATTGGGGTTAGGTTTATTGTTAGGGTTAGGTTTAGTGTTAGTGTTAGTGTTACGGTTGGTGTTAGTGTTAGAGTTAGGGTTTGAGATAGTGTTAGGTTTAGTGTTAGAGTAAGGGTTAGACTTAGGGTTCGTGTTAGAGTTAGGGTTATGGTTTGCATTAGGTTTAGTGTTAGGGTTAGGGTTAGAGTTAGGTTTAGGGTTGGGTTTAGGGTTAGGTTTAGGGTTAGTTTTAGGGTTAGTTTTAAGGTTAGGGTTAGGGTTAAATTTAAGGTTCATTTTAGGGTTAAGTTTATGGTTAGGATGAGTGTGAGGGTTAGAATTAGTGTTCGTGTTAGGGTTAAGGTTAGGGTGAAAGTTAGGGTTACGTTAGGTTTAGTGTTAGTGTTTGCATTTGTCTTAGGTTTAGGGTTTATTATACTGTTAGGGTTAGGGATAGGTTTAGAGTTAGTTTTAGGGTTAGGGTTAGGTTTAGGGTGAGTGTTATGATTAGTGTTAGGGTTAAGATTAGTGTTATGGTTAAGATTAGTTTTAGGTTTTGGGTTAAGATAAGTGATAGGGTTAGGTTTAGGGTTAAGGTTACTTTAGGATAAGTATTAGGGTTAGGGTTAGGTTTAGGGTTAGGTTTAGGTCTTGAGTTAGGAATAGGCTTAGCGTTATTGTTAGGGTTAGGGTTTCAGTTAGGATTAGGATAGGGTTAGGGTTAATGTTAGTGTTAAGTTTTGTGTTAGGTTGAGTGTTAGGATTAAATTTAAGGTTACTTTTAAGTTTAGGGTTAGGGTTAGGGTTAGTATTAGAGTTAGGGTTAATGGTAAGTTCAGGGTTAGTGTTAGGGTTAGGGTAAGGGTTAGGATTAGGGTTAGTGTTAGTGTTAGTGTTAGAATTAGAGTTTATGTTAGGGTTTGGGTTAGGGTGAGTGTCAGTGTTAGAGTTAGGATTAGGGTTAGGTTTGTGTTAGGGTTAGGGTTAGGGTTAATTATACTGTTAGGGTTAGGGATAGGATTAGAGTTAGGGTTAGGGTTAGAGTTAGGTTTAGGCTTAGGTTTATGGTTAGTGTTAGTGGTAGTGTTATGATTAGGGTTAGTGTTAGGATAAGGGTTAGGTTTAGGGTTAGTGTTAGTTTTTGTATTAGGTTAGTGTTAGGGTTAGGGTTAGTTAGGGTTAGGATTAGGTTTATTGTTAGGGTTTCTGTTAGTGTTAGGGTTAGGGTTAGTGTTAGGGTTATGGATAAGATATTTAGGGTTAGAATTAGTTTAGGTTTAGTGTTAGGATTTTAATTAGGTTTAGAGTTAGAGTTAATCTTAGTCTTAGGGTTAGGGGTTGAGCTAAGGTTAGTGTTACTGTTACAGTTAGGGTTATGGTTAGGTTTAGGTTTAGTGTTAGTTTTGGGGTTATGTTTAGGGTTAGGGTTAGTGTTAGTTTGGGGTTTATGGTTAGGGTTAAAATTAGTGATAGGATTAGGTTTTGGTTTAGGTTTATTGTTAGGGTTAGGATTAGGGTTAGTGTTGCAGTTAGTGTTAGGATTGGGGTTAGGGTTAGTGTTAGGGTTAGAGTTAGACTTCGGGTTTGTGTTAGAGTTAGGGTTATGGTTTGGATTAGGGTTAGTGTTAGGGTGAGGGTTAGGGTTAGGTTTAGGGTTGGGTTCAGGTTTGGGTTAGGGTTAGATTTAGGGTTAGGGTTAAAATTAGTTTTAGTGTTAGAGTTAGGGTTAAGTTTAAGGCTTATGTTAGTGTTGAGTTAAAATTTAAATTTAGGGTCAGGTTTAGTGTTACGGTTAGAATTAGTGTTCAAGTTACGGTGAGTGTTAGGATTAGGATTAGGGTTAGGGTGAGGGATAGGGTTAGGGTTAGATTTACTTTCAGTTTGTGTGTTAGGGTTAGGGTTAGGGTTTATTGTAGTGTTAGGGTTATGGATAGGTTTAGAGTTAGTGTTAGGCTTAGGGTTAGATTTAGGGTTAGTGTTATGATTAGTGTAAGGGTTAGGGTTAAGGTTAGTGTTAGGGTAGGGGTTACAGTTAGTGTACGTTTTAGGGTTAGGGTTAGTGTTAGGTTTAGGGTTAGGTTTGAGTTAGGATTAGGGTTAGGGTTATTGTTAGGGTTAGGATTACAGTTAGGATTAGAATAGGGTTAGAGTTAATGTTAGTGTTGAATTAGGGGTAGGGGTAGTGTTAGGGTTAGATTTAGTGTTAGTGTTAGAGTTAAGTTTAGGGTTAGTGTTAGAGTTAAAGTAATAGTTAGGATTCAGGTTAGGGTTAGTGTTAGTGTTCGGGTTAGTGTTACAGTTAGTGTAAAGGTTAGGGTTAGGGTGAGTATTAATGTTAGGTTTAGGGTTAGGTTTATGTTTGTGTTAGTGTTTGTGTTATGGTTAGGTTTAGGTTTAATTATAGTGTTAGGGTTAGGGATAGGTACAGAGTTAGGGTTAGTGTTAGGGTAAGGGTTAGGTTTAGGGTTAGGTTGAGGGTTAGTGTTAAAGTCAGTGTTAGAGTTAGAATTAGGGTTAGGGTTAGAGTTAGTTATTGTTAGGAATAGGGTTAGGGTTTGTATTAGGTTTAAGTTTAGAGGTAGGGTTTTGTTAGGGTTAGTGTAAGTGTTAAGGTTACAAATAGGATTAGGGTTATATTTAGGGTTAGAATTAGGGTTAGGTTTAGTGTTAGGATTACGGTAAGGTTTAGATTTAGAGTTAATGTTACTGTTAGGGTTGGGGTAGGGTTAGGGTTAGGGTTAGTGTTAGGGTTAGTGTTATTGTCAGGGTTAGGTTTAGGGTTTAGGTTAGTGTTATGGTTAGTGTTCATTTTAGGGTTAAAATTAGGGTTATTGTTAGGGTTAGGGTTAGACGTAGGGTTTGTGTTAGGATTAGTGTTAGGTTTAGGATTATCGTTAGTGTTAGGGTTAGGATAAAGGTTACAGTTAGTGTTAGTGTTAGGGTTACTGTTAGGGTTAGTGTTTGGATTAGGATTACGGTTAGTGTTAGGATTACGTTTAGGGTTAAAATTAGGTTTTGTGATAGGGTTAGGTTTAGGGTTAGGGTCAGGTTTAAGGTTAGTATTACTGTTAGGATTATGGTTAAGTTTGGGGTTAGGGTTAGTGTTAGGTTTAGGTTTAGGGTTAGAGTTAGGGTTAGGGTTAGTGTTTGTTTTAGGGTTTAAGTTAGTGTTAATGTTAGGGTTAGGGTTCGCTTTGGGATTACAGTTAGAATTAGCGTTAGGTTGGGGTTACGGTTAGGGTCAGTGTTGGGGTTAAGGTTACAATTAGGGGTAGTGTTAGGGTTTGGGTAAGTGTTAGGGTTAATGTTCACGTTGTGTTAGGGTTAGGGTTAGTATTATGGTTAGCATTAGGGATAGGATTAGGGTTAGTGTTAGGGTTATTGTTAGAGTTAATGTTAAGTTTAGGGTTAGTGTTAGTGTTAGTGTTAGGGTTAGGGTTAGAGTTAGGATTAGGTTTATGTTTATGTTAAGGTTCAGTGTTAGGATTAGGGTTAGAATTAGGGTTATGGTTAGGCATAGGTTTAGTGTTATGGTTAGAGTTAGGTTTAAGGTTAGGTTTAGGGTTAGTGTTAGTGTTAGGGTTAGAAGTAGGGTTGGGGTTAGTGTTAGGGTTAGGGTTACTGTTTGTGTTAGTGTTAGGGTTAGGGTTGGACTTAGGGTTTTGTTAGGTTTAGGGTTAGAGTTAGGGTTAGGGTTACAGGTAGAATTAGGTTTAAGGTTAGGGCTAGGGTTAGGGTTATGGTTAGGTTGAGTGTTAGGTTTAGGGTTAGAGTTAGGGTTAGGGATAGGGTTACAGTTAAGGTTAGAATTAATGTTAGGTTTAGGGTCAGGATTAATGTTAGGTTTAGGGTTAGTGTTTGTTTTAGTGTTAGTGTTAGAGTTAGTGTTAGAATTTGTGTTAGGATTAAGGTTTGAGTTAGGGTTAGGGTTAAATTTAGGATTAGGTTTGGGTTTAGGGTTAGGGTTAGGGTTAGTGTTAGGGTTAGGGTTGGATGTGTGTTAGGGTTAGGGTAAGTTTTAGAATAGGGTTACTTGTAGGATTAGGGTTAGGGTTATGGTTAGTGTTAGTGTTTGGGTTTGACTAGGGTTAGTGATAGGGTTAGTTTAAGGGTTAGTGTTACGGTTTCGTTAGGGTTAGTGTTAGGGTTACGGTTAGAGTGTGTGTTAGGGTTAGGGTTAGGGTTAGTGATAGGATTACGGTGGTTTGGTTTAGGGTTAGTATTAAAGTTATGAATAGGGTTCGTGTTAGGGTTAGAATTATGGATAGGGTTATAGTTAGGTTTAGTGTTAGTGTTAGGGTTAGGTTTAGGTTTAGGGTTAACAATAGTTTAATTATGGAAAAGTTGAGGTTTAGTGTTAGGGTTATGGTAAGTGCTATTGTTATGGTTAAGATTAGGGTTAGGGATAGGGTAAGCATTAGGGTTAAATTAAGGGTTAGTGTTAGGGTTAGAAATACGGTTAGTGTTAGTGTTAGTGTTAGGGTTAGGGTTTGGGTTAAGGTTAGGGTTAATATTAGGGTTTGTGTTAAGATTAGGGTAAGTGTTAGGGTTAGGTTTACAATAATGATTAGGGTTAGTTTTAAGGTTAGTTTTGGAGTTAGTGTTAGGGTTTGTGTTGCTTTTAGGGTTAGTATTAGGGTTAAGCTTAAGTTTAGGATTAGTGTTAGTGTTAAGGTTACAGATAGGGTGAGAAATGATGATAGGTTCAGGAACAGGTTTTGGTTTATTTTTGGAGTTATGGTTAGGGTTAGTATTACGTTTAGTTTTAGGGTTAGGTTTAGGATTACTGATAGGGTTATGGTTGGTTTAGGGTTAGTGTTAATTTTAGGATTAGAAATAGGGTTTTTTTAGGATTAGGGTTAGGTTTAAGGTAAGGGTTAGGGTTAGAGTTAGGATCATGTTTAGGTTTAGGGTTATTGTTATATTTAGGGTTAGTGTTAGGTTAAGGGTAAGGGTTTGGGTTAGGGTTAGGGTTAGCTTTAGTGTTAGGGTTATGGATAGGATTAAGGTTATTGTTATGATTAGTTTTAAAGTTAGGATTAGGGTTAGGATTAAGGTTAGGGTTAGGTTTTTTGTTAAGGTTAGGGTTAGGATTAGAATTACAGATAGGTTTACAGTTAGATTAAAGTTTAGGGTTAGAGTTAGAGTTAGTGTTAGGGTTCCGTTTAGGGTTAGGGTTAATGTTAAGGTAAGCCTTATGTTTAGTGTTAGGGTTAGAGATAGGGTTAGTGTTAGGATTAGGGTTAGAGTTACTCTTAGGTTTAGGTTTAAGGTTAGTGTTAGTGATAGGGTAAGGTTTCGGGTTAGGGTTAGTATTAGGGTTAGTGTTAGGGTTACAGTTTCAGTTAGTTAAGAGTTAGGGTTAGGATTGGGTTAGGTTTAGGGTTGTGGTTTGGGTTAGGGTTTGTGTTAGGGTTAGGGTTAGGGTTAAGGTTAGAGTTCGGTGTAGGGTTAGGGTTAGTATTAAGGATAGGGTTTGTGTTATGGTTAGTGTTAGGGTTAGCATTAGGTTTAGGATTAGTGATAGTGTTAGGGTAAGGGTTAGGGTTAGGGTTTGTGTTAGGGATATGCTTAGGGTTACATTTAGTGTTAGTGTTAGGGTTAGGGTTAAGGTTAAGATTTGTGTTAGGGTTAGGGTTATTGTTAATGTTAGAGTTAGTGTTTTTATTTGTGTTAGGGTTAGGATTAGGGATAGCCTTAGGATTTGTTTTAGGGTTAGGGTTAAGGTTAGTGTTAGAGTTACAGTTATGGTTATGGTTAGGTTTAGGGTTGGTTTAGTGTTAGGGTTAGTGTTAGGGTTAATATTAGGGTTAAGGTTAGGTTAAGGTTAGGGTTAGGGTTAATGTTTGTGTTAGGGTTTGCATTAGGGTTTGGGTTAGGGTTAGAGATAGGGTTAGGATTAGGGTTGGGATATGGTTAGTGTTAGGGTTAGTTAGGGTTACCAATAGTGTTATATTTAGAGATAGGTTTAGGGTTAGTGTTAGTGTTAGTGTTAAGGTTAGGGTTAGAGTTAGTGTTATGGTTAGCGTTAGGATTAAGGATATGGTTAGTGCTGGGTTACCATTAGAGTTAGCTTTAGAATTAGTGTGTGAATTAGTGTTAGGATTAGGTTTAGGGTTAGGTTTAGTGTTAGGGTTTTGGTTACGGTTTGTGTTAGGATTAGGGTTAAGGATAGTTTTAGGTTTACCGTTACGCTTAGAGTTAGTGTTAAAATTAGTATTACTATTAGGGTTTGCATTAGGGTTATTGTTAGTGTTAGTGTTGGGGTTAGGGTAAGTGTTAGGGTTTGTGTTAGGGTTCGAGTTATGGTTTAGTGTTAGTGTTAGGTTAGAGTTAGGGTCTGGATTAATGTTAGGTTTATGATTAAAGTTCATCTTAGTGTTAGGGTTAGGGATAGGTTTAGTTTTAAAATTAGGGTTAGGGTTAAATTTAGTGTTAGTGTTAGGGATAGTTTTAGTTTTAAGAATTAGTTTAGGGTTAGTGTTAGGTTTAGGGTTAGGTTTAGGTTAGTGTTAGGGTTAGGGTTAGGGTGAGTGTTAGGGTTAGGGTTAGGGTTAGTGTTAGGGTAAGGGTTAGGGTAAGGGTTAGGGATAGGGTTAGTGTTAGGGTTAGAGTTATGGATTGGGTTAGGGTTAAGGTTATGCTTATTGTTAGGGCTAGGGTTACAGTTACAATTAACATTAGGTTTGGGTTAATGTCAGTGTTTAATTTTGCTTTAGAGTTAGTGTTAGGGTTACTGTTAAGGTTAGGGTTAGGTTGAGGGTTAGTTTTAGAGTTAGGGATAAGTTTAGTGTTAGTGTTAGGGTTAGGGTTAGGCTTAGCGTGAGTGTTAGGGTTAGGGTTAGGTTTAGTGTTAGTGTTTGGGTCAGGGTTAGGTTCAGGATTAAGTATAGTGTTAGGGTTAGGGTTAGGTTTAGAGGTAGTGTTAGGTTTAGGGTAGGGTTAGGGTTAGGATTAGGGTTAGGTTTAGGATAATTGTTAGTTTTAGGTTTAGGATTAGAGATAGTTTAAGGCTACAAATTAGGGTTAAGGTTAGGGTTAGGCTTAGTTTTAGGGTTAGGGTTAAGTTTAGGGTTAATTTTAGAGTTAGGTTTAGAGTTAGGGTTAGGGTTAGTATTAGGTTGAGTGTTACAGTTTGAGTTTGGATTTGTGTTACGTTTAAGGTTATGGTTACGGTTACAATTAGTGATAGGATTAGGGTTGGGGTTAGGTTTAGTGTTGGGTTTAGGCTGAGAGTTAGTGTTAGGGTTACTGTTAGAGTTAGGGTTAGGTTGAGGGTTAGTGTTAGGATTTATTTAGGGCTAGCCTTAGGAATAGGGTTAGAATTCATGTTAGAATTACGGTACGATTTGGGGTTAGGGTTAGTATAAGGGTAGGGGTTTGGGTCAGAGTTAGTTTTAGGTTTGGTATTAGGGTTAGTATTAGTGTTAGGGTAATGGTTATGGTTAGGGTTAGTTTAAGGGTTAGGTTTACAGGTAGGGTTAGTTATTTAATGTTAGGGATAGGGTTAGTGTTAGGGTTAGGGTTAGGGCTAGGTTTCGTGTTAGGTTTAGCTTTAGGGTTAGGGTTAGGGTTAGGGTTAGGGTTAAAATTATTGTTAGGGATAGGTGTATGGTTAGTGTTAGTGTTAAGGTTAAGGTTAGGGTGAGTGTTAGAGTTAGGGTGATTGTTAGGGTGATTGTGTTTGTGTTACAGTTTTAGTTAGTGTTAATATAAGGGTTAGGGTTAGGGTTAGGGTTAAGTTTAGTGTTATGGTTATGGTTAGGGTTTGTGTTAGGTTTAGGGTTAGAATTATGGTTGGAATTTTTGTTAGGATTAGCGTTAGGTTTAGGATTAGGGTTAATGTTAGAATAAAGTTTACGGTTTTGTCTAGTGTAAAGGTTTGGGTTAGGGTTATAGTTAGTGTTAGGGTTGTTTTAGGGTTAGTTTTAGTGCTAGGGTTAGCATTAGGGATAGGTATAGTGTTAGTGTTAGGGTTAGCATTATGGTTAGGGTTAGGCTTAGCGTTAGTGCAAGATTAGAGTTAGGGCTAGGGTGAGTGTTACGGTTAGGGTTATGGTTAGAATTAGGTTTAGTGTTGGGGTTAGTATTAGGATAAGGGATAGGGTTAGTCTTAGGGTTAGAGTTAAGGTTAGCGTAAGACTTAGGGTTTGTGTTAGGTTTAGGGTTAGATTTAGGGTTAGCAATAGGGTTAGGATTAGAGTTAGTTTTAGGTTTAGTGATAGGGTTAGGTTTAGGGTTATGTTTAGGGTTATGGTTAAGGTTAGGTTTTCTCTTAGTGTTATGGTTAAAGTTAGAGTTAGGGTTAGTGTTTGGGTTAGGGTAAGGTTTAGGGTTAGGTTAACGATTAGGGTTCTGATAGGTTTGGGGTTAAGTTTAGGGTTAATATTAGGGTTAGGTTTAGGTTTAGGGTTAGTTTTAGGGTTAGGGTTAGGGTTTTTCTTATGTTTGTATTAAGGGTAAGTGTTAGGGAGTTTATGGGTAGGATTAGGGTTAAGGTTAATGTTAGTGTTAGGGTTAGTGTTACGGTTTGAATTAGGGTTAGAGTTAGGGTTTGGGTAAGTATTAGGGATAGGTTTTGGGTTAGGGTTAGTGTTAATGGTAGCATTAGGTTTAGGATTAGTGATAGGGTTAGGGTTAGTTTTAGTTTTAGTATTAGTGTTAGGGTTAGGGTTCATTCTAGAGTTATGGTTAAAATTAGTGTTAGTGTTAGAGTTAGGGTTAGGGTTAGGTTTAGCAATCGGGTTAAGGTTAGGGAGAGTTTTAGTGTTAATGTGAGAGTTAGGGTTAGGGTTTGGGTTAGTGTTAAGTTTAGACCTAGGGTTTGTGTTAGGGTTAGGGTTAGGGTTAGTATTAGGGTTAGGGTTTGTGTTAGGGTTAGTGTTAGGGTTAGCATTAGATTTAGGATTAGTGATAAGGTTAGTGTTAGTGTTAGTTTTAGTGTTAGGGTTAGGTTTAGGCTTCATTTTAGGGTTATGGTTAGTGATAGGGTTTGTGTTAGGTTAAGGTTAGTGATAAGGTTTGTGTTAGGTTTAGGTCTAGGGTAAGTGTTAGATTAAATTTAGGGTTAGGGTTTGGGTTAGTTTTAGGGTTTGAGTTAGATTTAGCATTAGGGTTAAGATTAAGGTTAGTTTTTGGGTTAGTGATAGGGTTAGGGTTAGTGTTACATTTAGGGTAATTGTTAGGGTTACATTTTGTCTTAGGGTTACTGTTGTGGTTAAGGTTAAAGATAGGGTTAGTGTTCAGGTTAGGGTAAGTTTTAGGATTAGGTTAGTGTTAGGTTTTGGTTAGGTTTAGTTTGACAGACAAGATTAGGGTTAGTGTTAGCATTAGGGTTTGGGTTAAGGTTAAGGTTATGGTTAGGGTTCATGTTAGGGTTAGGTATAGTGTAAGGTTTAGGAATAGGTTTAGGGTTAGTGTTAGGATTAGGGTTAGATTTAGTGTTAGTGTTATGGTTATGGTTAGTGTTGGGGTTAAGGTAAGGGTTAGGGTTAGTGTTAGGGTTAGCAGTACGTTTAGGATTAGTGATAGGGTTAGGGTTCGGGTTAGGGTTAGTGTTAGGGTTTGGGTTAGAACTAGTGTTAGGATTAAGGTTAGGGTTAGGGTTAGTGTTATATTTAGTGTTAGGTTTAAGGATAGGGTTAGTGTTAGTGTTAGCATTAGGTTTAGGTTTAGGGTTAGAGTTAGGGTTAGCATTAGGCTTAGGCTTAGGTTTAGTTTTAGGCTTAGTGTTAAGGTTAGAGTTAGTGTTAGTGTTAGTGTTATGTTTATGATAAGTGTTAGGTTTGGTGTAAGCATTAGGTTTATTTTTAGGTTTAGAGATAGGTTTATTGTTCGGGTTGGGGTAAGGTTGAGGGTTAGGTATGGTTTAGAATTAGGTTTACCACTACGTTTAGGGTTAGGGTTAGGGTTAGTGTTAGGGTTAGGCTTTGGGTTAAAGTTAGCTTTAGGGTTAGTGATATGGTTAGTGTCAGGGTTTGTGTTAGCTTTAGGGTTAGTATTAGGGTTATGGTTACAATTAGGATTAGGGTTAGGGTTAGGATTAATGTTAGGCTTTGTGTTAGATTTAGGGTTAGATTTAGTGTTAGGTTTAGGGTAAGGATTTGTGTTAGGGTTAAGTTTAGGGTTTGTGTTAGTGCTAGGGTTATGGTTAGGATTAAGTTTAGTGTTAGGATTAGTGTTAGTGTTATGGTTTGCATTAGGGTTAGTGTTAGGGTTAGGGTTAGTGTTTTGGTTATTTTTAGTGTTAAGGTTAGTGTTAAGGTTAGGATTAGTGTTATTGATTGGATTAGGGATAGGATTAGGGTTACATTTAGGGTTAGTTTTCCAGTTCGTCTTAGGGTTAAGGTTAGGGTTATTGTTATTGTTAAAGGTAGGGTTAGAGTTAGGGTTAGTGTTAGGGTTAGGGTTAGTGTTTGGGTTATGGTTATAGGTAGGGTTATGTTAATTGTTAGGGTTAGTGTTAGGATTAGGGTAAGTTTTGGTTAGTGTTAGGGTTACGTTTAGGTTTAGGGATAGGGTTAGGGTTAGATTTAGGTTTAGGTTTATTGTTAGGGTTAGATTTAGGGTTAGGTTTAGGGTTAAAGTAAGTTTTGGTGTTAGGATTAGAATTAGGGTTTAGGTCAGGGTTAGGGTTAGGATTAGGTTTTGTGTTATCATTAAAGTTCAGGTTAGGTTTAAATTTATGGTTAGTATTAGGATCAGAGTTATTGTTAGGGTTAGGGTTAGTATTAGTATTAGATTTATGGTTAGGGTTAGTGTTAAGTTTTGGGTTAGAGTTCGATTGAGTGTTAGTGTGAGGGTTAGGGTTAGGGTTAGTTTTTGGGTTCAGGTTAAAGTTAGGTTTCGGGTTAGGGTGATTGTTAGGGTTAAGGTTTGTGTTAGATTTAGAGTTAGGTTTAGGGTGAGGGTGAGTGCTAGGGTTAAGTTTATGGTTATTTTAGGGTTAGGTTTAGGGTTAGAGATAAGTTTAGAGTTAGTGTTAGGGTTAGGGTTAGGGTTAGAGTTAGGGTTAGTGTTATTGTTAGGTTGAGTGTTCAGTTTAGTGTTATGTTTCAGTTTAGGTTTAGGATAAGGGTTGGCATTAGGGTAAGGTTTACGGATTTGTTAAGGGTTAGTGTTAGGTTTAGTGTTAGGGTTAGGGTTAGGTTTATTGTTATGGTTAGGGTTAGGGTTTGGTTTATGTTTCGGGTTAGAGTTAGTGTTAGGGCTAGTGTTAGGGTTAATATTAAGGTTATAATTATATTATAATATTAAGGTTATATTTATATTAGTGTTAGTATTAAGGTTACATTAGAATTAGGGTTTGTGTTAGGGTTTTGGATATGGTTAGGTTTATGGATATGGTTGAAATTCAGGTTAGGTTTAGGGTTAGGGTAAGGTTAGGGTTATGGTTAGGGTTAGAGTTAGGGTTTCCTTTATGGTTTATTTTAGGGTAAGGGATAGGGTTAGGGTTAGAGTTAGTGTTAGGTTTAGGGTTAAAGTTAGTTTTAGGGTTAAGTTTACATTAGGGTTAGGGTTAGTGTTAGGGTTAGGGTTTTTGTTAGATTTAGAGTTAGGATTAGGGTGAGGCTTAGGGTTATGGTTAGGGTTAAGGTTATTTTTCGGGTTAGGTTTAGGGTTAGAGATAGGGTTAGGGTTACTGTTAAGGTTTGGGTTAGGATTAGCGTTATTGATAGTGTATGGTTAGGGATAGTGTTTCTGTTAAAATTAGCATTAAGGTTTTAGGTTTTGGGTAGAGGTTAGTGTTCGTTTAGTGTTAGAGTTTGTGTTAGGATTATGGTTAGTGTTAGGTTTAGGGTTACACATAGGATGAGTGTTAGGTTTATGTCTAGGTTTATGTTTAGGGTTAGTGTTAATGTTAGGGTTAGGGTTAGGGTTAGTGTTACGGTCTATGTTAGAATTAGGGTTAGAATTAGGGTTAGTGTAAATGTTAGTGTTAGGTTTAGGGTTAGGTTTAGGTGAGTTTTAGAGTTAAGTATAGGATTAGGGTTATTTTAGGTTTAGTGGTATTGTTAGGGTTAGTGTTTTTGTTAGGTTTAGGCTTTGGGTTAGGGTTTGTGTTAGGGTTAAGATTTAGGGTTAGGGTTAGGATTAGGGTTATGATTAGAGTTAGGGGTAGGGTTGGGGGTTAGTGTAAGTTTCAAGATTAGGGTTAGTGTTAGGGTAAGTGTTAGTGTTAGGGTTAGATATAAGTTTAGAATTACTGTTAGGGTTAGTGTTAGGGATAGGATTAGTGTAAGGGTTAGGCTTAGGTTTAGAATTAGGGTTAGGGTTGTGCTAGAGTTAGTGTTAGGGTTATTAGAGTTAGTGTTAGGTTTAGGGTTAGGGTTAGTGATAGGGTTAGGATTATGCTTAGTGTTACCGTTAGGATTATGTGTAGGATTAGTGTTTGGGCTAGTGTTAAAATTAGGGTTAGGATTAGGTAAGGGTTAGGGTTAGGGTTAGGTTAGGGTTAGGATTATGGTTTGGGTTAGGGTTTGTGTTATGGTTATGGTTAGGATTAGGGACAGCATTGACGTTACGGTTAGGGTTACGGTAGAATTAGGGTTAGGGCTCGTTTTAGGTTTAGGGTTAGCGTTAGTGTAAGTGTTAGGGTTAGGGTTAGTGTTAAGGTTATGTTATGTTTAGGGTTAGGGTTAGGATTAGTGTTTGGTTGTGGGTTAGATTTAGGATTAGTGTTAGTGTTAGGGTTAGGGTTAGTGTTACGATTATTCTTTGGCTTAGGTTAGGGTTAGGGTTATGGTTAGGTAAGATTAGGGTTATGTGTAGGGTTAGGTTTAGGGTTAGTGTTAGGGTTGTTGGGGTTACATTTGGGTTCAGGTTAATGTTAGGGTTAGGGTTAGGTTAGGGTTAGTGTTAGTTTTAGGTTTAGTGTTAAGGTAAGTGTTAGCTTTAGGGTTAGGTTTAAGCTTAGGTTTAGAAAAAAGCTTAGGGTTAGGGTTAAATTTAGGGATTGGCGTTAGTGTTAGTGTTAGGTTTATGTTTAGGGTTAGGATTAGGAATAGTGTTAGGGTTAGTGTTTTGATTAGGGTTAAAGTTAGGGTTAGTGTTATGTTTAGGGTTAGGGTTAGGGTTAGCGTTATGGTTAGTATTAGGTTTAGGATGAGTGTTATGGTTAGGGGTAGTGTTAGGGTTAATTTTAGAGTTAGGGTAGTGTTAGGTTTAGTGTTAGGTTTAGGATTAGTGTTAGTGTTATGCATAATGTTAAGTTAAGTATTCGGTTTACGGTTAGGTTTACGCTTAGGGTTAGTGATAGGATTAGGGTTAGGTTTTATGTTAGGGTTAGGGTTAGGGTTAGTGTTAGGGTTAGGGTTACGTTTAGGGTTAGGGTAAGGTAAGGGTTAGGGTTAGTGTTACATTTGGGTTAGGTAAGGGTTAGGGTTATGGTTAGGTCAGGATTAGTGATAGAGTGTTAGGGTTATTGTTAGGGTTAGTGTTAGGGTTAAGGTTAGGTTTATGTTTAGTGTTAGGGTTAGGGTTAGGGTTAGGTTTAGTGTTAGGTATAGGATTAGGGTTAGTGTTTGGATTAGTGTTAGGGTTCATGTAGATTTAGGATTAGTCTTTGTGTTAGGGTTACATTTATGGTTCGAGTTAGGCTTAGTGTTACTGTTACAGTTAGGGTTAGGGTTAAGTTTAGGATTAGTGTTTGGGTAAGGGTTTAGAGTTAGGTTTAGGGTTAGTGCTAGGGTTAAAGTTAGGTTTAGTGTTAGGGTTAGGTTTAGGTTTATGGTTAGGGTTAGGGTGAGTTTTAACGTTAGGGTTACGGTTAAGGATACAGATAGTGTTGAGGTTATTGTAAGGGTTAGAATTTGGTTTAGGTTTAGGGTTAGGATTAGTGTTAAGTTAGTGTTAAAGTTACAGTTAGGGTTAGTGTTCAGGTAGGTTTAATATTAAGGTTATGTTTAGTGTTAAAAATAGGGTTAGGGTTAGGGTTACATTAGGGTTAGGGTTCATGTAAGGATTAAGGTTAGGGATAATGTTAGGTTTAAGTTAGGGTTAGGGTTAGGATTAGAGTTACTGTTAGATTTAGGGTTAGGATTAGGATGGTGTTTGGGTTAAGGTAAGGGATATTGTTAGCTTTAGGGTTAATCTTAGGCTTAGGTAAGGATTAAGGTTAGGGTTAGGGTTAGGGTTGTGTTTGGGACTAGGGTTAGGTTTAGGGTTAGAGTTAGGGTTAATTTTAGGTTTAGGGTTAGGGTTAGGGTTAGTGATAGGGTTAGTTCAGGTTTAGGGTTAGTGTTAGTGTTAGGGTTAGGGTTATGGTTAGGGTTACATTAGGGTTAGGGTTAGGATGAGGGTTAGTTTTAGTGTTAGGATTAGTGTTAGGGTTAGGATTGGAGTTATTGATTGGGTTAGGGTTAGGGTTAGTGTTACATTTAGGGTTAGTGTGTGGGTTAAGGTTTTGGTTCATCTTAGGGTTAGGGTTAGTGTTAGTTTTAGGGTTAGGGTTAGTGTTAGGGTTAGTTTTAAGGTTAGGTTTAGTGTAATGGTTATGGTAAGGGTTAGGGTTATGGTTAAAGTTAGGGTTAGTGTTAGGTTTAGGAAAGGGTTTCGGGTAAGTGTTAGTGTTAGGGTTACATTTAGGGTTAGTGTTATGGTAAGGGTTAGCATTTGAATTATGTTAAGTGTTAGGGTTAGTTTAAGAGTTAGGTTTAGTGTTAGGGTTAGTGTTAGATTTAGAGTTAGGTATAGGATTAAGGTTAGTGTTAGGGTATGGTTTAGGATTAGGTTTAGGGTAAGTGTTAGGGTTAGTTTAAGGGTTAGGTTTAGGGTTAAGGTTAGGGTTAGTTTTAAAGTAAATGTTAGATTTAGGATTAGGTTTAGGGGTTGTGTTAGGGTTCGGTTTAGGTTTAGGGTTAGATTACGGATAGAATTAGGGTTAGAATTAGGGTTAGGTTAGGGTTAGGGTAAGTGTTAGGTTTACGGTTAGGGTTACTGTTAGTGTTAGGTTTAGGTTTAAAATTAGGGTTAGGGTTAGGGTTAGGGTTAGGTTTAGGGTTACATTTAAGTTTAGGATCAGTGATAAGCTTAGGTATGGAGTTAGGGTTAGTGTTAGGGTTGGGTTATGGTTAGGTTTAGGGTTAGTGTTAGGGTTAGGGTTAGGGTTACATAACAGTAACAATTAAATTAAGTTTAGAATTATGATTTTGTTAGGGTTTGTCTTCGGTTTATGGTTAGTGTTAGGGTTAGGGTTAGGGTTATGGTTAGTGTTATGGTTAGGTTTAGGGTTTGTGTTAGGTTTAGTGTTAGGATAGGATTGGGATTACGGTTAGGATTAGCATTAGAACTAGGGTTAGAGTTATATTAGGATTAAGGATATGCTTAGGGTTGGTGTTAGGGTTTAGGTTAGGTATAGGTTTATAGTTAGGGTTGGGTTTGGTTTAGGTTTAGTGTTAGGGTTAGTATTAGGGTAGGGTTTAGGGTTAGGGTTAGGGTTAACCTTAGGTTTAGGGTTAGTGTTAATGTTAGGTTTAGTGTTAGTGTTAGTGTTCGGGTTATGGTTAGGCTTAGGGTTAGTGTTAGGGTTAGGTTTATGGTTAGGTTTAAGGTTACAGTAAGTGTTAGGTTAGGTTTAGAGGTAGGATTAGGGTTAGGGTTAGGGTTAGTGTTAGTATTAGGTTTGCATTAGGGTTAGAGTTAAGGTTATTGTTCGGGTTAGGGTTATTGTTGGGTTAGGGTTAGTGTTAGGGTTAGTGTTAGGGTATGTTTTAGGGTTAGTGTTAGGGTTAGGATTGAATTTAGGATTAATGTTAGAGTTAGGGTTAGGGTTAGCAATAGTGTTAGGGTTAGGAATAGGTTTACGTTTAGTGTAGGGTTAGATTTAGGGTGAGGGTTACTGTACTGTGTAGGGTTAGGTTTAGGGATAGGATTAGTGTTAGGGTTAGCCTTAGGATTAAGTTTAGATTTATCATTAGGGTAAGCGTTATGGTTATGTTTAGGGTTAGTTTTAGTGATAGTGTTAGGATTAGGTTTAGTGTTAGGATTAGGGTTATTGTTAGGTTTAGGTTCAATGTTAGGGGTAGTGTTATTGTTAGGGTTAATGTTAGTGTTCAAGTTAGGGTAAGATTTATGGTTAGGATAAAATTTGGTTTAGGTTTAGTGTTAGGTTTAGGTTTAGGTTTAGGGTTAAGGTTAGAGTTCATGTTAGGGTTTGTGTTAAGGTTAATGTTAGGATTAGTATTAGTGTTAGGGTTTGTGTTAGGGTTAGGGTTATTTTAGGTTTAGGGTTACAGATATGATTAGGGTTAGGTTAAGCGTTAGTGTTTGGGTTAGAGTTTGTATTAGGATTAGGTTTAGGGTTAGTGTTAGCTTTAGGATTACCTTTAGGATTAGAGTTAATGTTAGGATTAGTGTTAGTGTTCGGGTTTTTGTTAGGGTTAGTGTTAGGGTTACATTTTGGGTTAGGGTTAGAGTTAGTGTTAGGTTTTCTGCTAGCATTAGAGTGAGGGTTAGTGTTAGTGTTAGGGTTAATGTTAGGTTTAGGGTTGGTGTTAGGGTTAGGGTTAGTGTTAGGGTTAGAGTTAGCGTTAAGATTCGTCATAGTGTTAGGGTTAGAGTTAGAGTTAGGATCAATGTTATGGTTAAGGTTAGGGTTAGTGTTAGTGTTAGGGTTAGGTTTAGGTTTAGGTAGAGTGTTAGGTTTAGAAATATGTTTAGGGTTAATTTTAGGCTTAGTGTTAGATTTAGGATTAGTCTTATGGATACGGTTATTGTTAGGATTAGGGTTAGTGTTAGGGTTTGGGTTAGGTTTAGTATTAGAGTACGGGATAAGGTTAATGTTAGTGTTAGTGTTAAGGTTAGGGTTTGAGTTAGGGTTAGGTTTTGAATTCGGGTTAGGTCTAGTGTACGGTTAGGAGTAGGTTTTGAGTTAGGGTTAGTGTTAGTGTTAAACTTTATGTTAGAGTTAGTGTTAGGGTTAGTGTTAGGAAATATAGGAGAAAACAATAGGAGAAAACAGAGTGAAACCTAAAAATTCAAACTGTTACTTCAAACCAACGTTTCAACCTAGAAGTACCAAATTTGGGGGGGGGGGGAAGTGGGATTGCTGTACTGATCAAGTATCATCAAGGTTGGGTGAAAAAATGTTTTCAGACATTTCAGGAAACTCGTAGTTTTTTGTAAGCTTTGCAAACGCTTTCAAATGAAAGGGTTTATCCCCAGTCTCTTTTTAGGGCTACTTCAAAAGGATACGAAACATAGAGTGTGCACTGAGAACCAATTCACTTTGTCAAGTATCAAGCAGCTACCAAAAACTCTGTTTGATTTAGAGTTCCAAATGCTTCTCTCCCTAAAAGAGCAAATGCATGGAAAGCTAAAAGTTCAAACTCTTACTGGAAACGTACACTTTCACGTAGAAGAACAAAACTTAGGGGATTCAAATCGGGTTGATGTACTGATCATTACCGCCAAGTATCATCAGCATTCTGTGAAAAAATGTTTTCTGACATTTCAGGAAACTCATAGTTTTTTATAAGCTTTGCGAAGGCATGCAAATGAAAGGGTTTTTCCCCAGTCCCTGCTTAGGGCTACTTAAAGGGGAAACAATAGATACAGACAGCAGTCAGAATTACTGTGTCAAGATTCAAGTAGCTAGCAAAAATCGTGTTTGATTTAGAGTTCCAACAACATCTATCAATATAGGAGAAAACAAAGTGAAACCTAAAAATTCAAACTGTTACTGCAAACGAACGTTTCAACCTAGAAGTATGAAATTTGGGTGCAAAATGGGATTGCTCTACTGATCATTACAGCAAAGTATCATCAATATTGGGTGAAAAAATGTTTTCTGAGATTTCAGGAAACTCGTAGTTTGTGTAAGTTTGCAAAGGCTTTCAAAGGAAAGGGTTTTCTGCAGTCTCTGCTTAGGGTTACTTCAAGAAGAAACAAACCATAGAGAGTGCACTGAGAACTAATTCACTTTGTCAAGTATCAAGAAGCTACTACAATCTCTGTTTGATTTAGAGTTCCTACAGCTTCTCTTCCTAAAAGAGAAAATGCATTGAAATCTAAAAATTCAAACTGTTACTGCAAACGAATGCTTCAACCTAGAGGAACAAAATTTGGGGGGCCAAGTGGGCTTAGTGTACTGATCATTACCACCAAGTATCATCAAGATTGGGTGAAAAAATGTTTTCTGCGATTTCAGGAAACTCGTTGTTTTTTGTAAGCTGTGTGAACGCTATCAAATGAAAGGGTATTTCCCCATTCTCTGCTTAGGGCTAATTCATGGGGAAACAAACCATAGAGACAGCAGTCAGAATTACTTTACTGTGTCAAGTTTCAAGCTGCTAGTAATAACCATGTTTGATTTAGAGTTCCAACAACATCTATCAATATAGGAGAAAACAGAGTGAAACCTAAAAATTAAAACTGTTACTGCAAACGAACGTTTCAACCTAGAAGTACGAAATTTGGGGGGCCAAGTAAGATTGGTGTACTGATCATTACCGCCGAGTATCATCAAGATTGGGTGTAAAAAATGTTTTCTGATATTTCAGAATACTTGGAGTCTGTGGAAGCTTTGCAAAAGCTTTCAAATGAAAGTGCTTTTCTGGAGTCTCTGTTAGGGTTACTTCAAGAGGATACCAACCATAGAGTGTGCACTGAGAACCAATGCACTTTGTCAAGTATCAAGCAGCTACCACAAACTGTGTTTGATTGAGAGTTCCAAATGCTTCTGTCCCTAAAAGAGCAAACACATGGAAAGCTAAAAGTTCAAACTGTTACTGGAAACGTACGCTTTCAAAGAGAAGAACAAAACTTAGGGGTCCAAGTAGGATTGGTGTACTGATCATTACCGCCGAGTATCAAGATTGGGTGAAAAAATGTTTTCTGATATTTCAGGAAACTCAGAGTCTGTGGAAGCTTTGCAAAAGCTTTCAAATGAAAGTGTTTTTCCCAAGAATCTGTTAGGCCTACTTCAAGAAGAAACCAACCATATAGTGCGCACTGAGAACCAATTCACTTTGTCAAGTATCAATCAGCTACCACAAACTCTGTTTTATTTAGAGTTCCAAACCCTTCTTTTCCTAAAGGAGAAAATGCATTAAAAACTAAAAATTCAAACGATTTCTGCAAATGAACGCTTCAACCTAGAGGAACACAATTTGGGGGGCCAAGTGGAATTGGTGTACTGATCATTACCGCCAATTATCACCAAGATTGGGTGAAAAAAATGTTTTCTGGGATTTCAGGAAACTCATACTATTTGTAAGCTTTACAAACCCTTCAAATGAAAGGGTTTTTCCTCATTCTCTGCTTAGGGCTAATTCAAGGGGAAACAAACCATAGACTTAGCACTGAGAATCATTTCACTTTGTCAAGTATCAAGCAGTTACCACAAACTCTGATTTAGAGTTCCAAATGCTTCTCTCCCTAAAGGAGAAAACACATGGAAACCTAAAGATTCAAACTGTTACTCGAAACGTATGCTTTCACGTAGAACAAAACTAAGGGGTCCATGTAGGATGGGTGTACTGGTCATTAAAGCCAAGTATCAGGAGTATTGGGGAAAAAATGTTTTCTGACATTTCAGGAAACTCGGAGTCTGTGGAAGCTTTGCAAAAGCTTTCAAATAAAAGTGTTTTTCCGGAGTCTCTGTTAGGGCTACTTCAAGAGGATACCAACCATTGAGTGCGTACTGAGAACCAATTCACTTTGTCAAGTATCAAGCAGCTACCAAAAACTGTGTTTGATTGAGAGTTCCAAATGCTTCTGTCCCTAAAAGAGCAAACACATGGAAAGCTAAAAGTTCAAACTGTTACTGGAAACGTACGCTTTCAAAGAGAAGAACAAAACTTAGGGGTCCAAGTAGGATTGGTGTACTGATCATTACCGCTGAGTATCATCAAGTTTGGGTGAAGAAATGCTTTCTCAGATTTCAGGAAACTCATAGTTTTTGGAAGCTTGTCAAAGGCTTTCAAATGCCAGTGTTTTCCCCAGTCTGTAATTAGGCTACATCAAGAGGAAAAAAACCATAGAGATAGCACAGAGAATTACTGTATTGTGTGAAGTTTCAAGCAGCTAGCAAAAACCGGGTTTGATTTAGGGTTCCAACTACAACTTTCAATATTGGAGAAAACAGAGTGAAACCTAAAAATTCAAAATGTTACTGCAAACGAATGCTTCAACCATGAAGGATGAAATTTGGGGGACCAAGTGTGATTTGTTTCCTGATCATTACCACCAAGTATTAGCAGGAATGGATGAAAAAATATTTTCTCATATTTCAGGAAACTCATAGTTTTTTGGAAGTTTATCAAAGGCTTTCAAATGCAAGTATTTTTCCCCAGTCTCTACTTAGGCTACTTCAAGAGGAAGCAAAGCATAGAGATACCACTGAGAACTACTTTATTCTGTGAAGTTTGAAGGAGCTAGTAAAAACCGTGTTGGATTTAGGGTTCCAACTACATCTATCAATATTGGAGAAAACAGAGTGAAACCTGAATGATCAACTGTTACTGCAAAAGAACTCTTCAACCTAGAAGAAGGAAATTTGGGGGGCGAGGGGAAATGTGTACTGATCATTACCACCAAGTATCATCAAGATTGGGTGAAAAAATGTTTTCTGAGATTTCAGGAAACTCATTGTTTTTTGGTAGCTTGTCAAAGGCTTTCAAATGCCAGTGTTTTCCCCCAGTCTCTACTTAGGCTACTACAAGAGGAAACAAACCATAGAGATAACGCTGAGAACTACTTTATTTTGTGAAGTTTCAAGCAGCTAGCAAAAAACCGTGTTTGATGTTCCAACTACATCTATCAATATAGGAGAAAACAGAGTGAAACCTAAATATTCAACTGTTATTGCAAACGAACGCTTCAACCTAGAAGAACGAAATTTGGTGGCTGAAGTGGAATTTTTGTACTGTTCATTACTGCCAAGTATCATCTAGATTGGGTTAAAAAATTGATTTCTGAGATTTCAGGAAACTCGTAGTTTTTTGGAAGCTTCTCAAAAGTTTTCAAATGCAAGTGTTTTTCCCCAGTCTTAACTTAGGCTACTTCAAGAAGAAACAAAGCATAGAGATAGCACTGAGAACTACTTTATTCTGTGAAGTTTCAAGCAGCTAGCAAAAACTGTGTTTGAATTAGGGTTCCAACTACATCTATCAATATAGGAAAAAACAGAGTGAAACGTAAATATTCAACTGTTACTGCAAACGAACGCTTCAACATAGAAGAATGAAATTTGGGGGGGGAATTGGGATTTGAGTACCGATCATTACTGCCAAGTATCAGCAAGATTGGGTGAAAAAAATGTTTTCTGAGATTTCAGGAAACTCGTAGTTTTTTGGAAGTTTGTCAAAGGCTTTCAAATGCAAGTATTTTTCCCCAGTCTCTATTTAGGCTACTTCAAGAGAAACAAACCATAGAGACAGCACTGAGAACCACTTTATTGTGTCACTTTTCAAACAGCAAGTTGGTTCTTTGAAAAAATAAATAAGATCGACAGACCCTTAGCCATGCTAACGAAGAGAAGAACATACGGGATGAAAAAGGCAATATCACAACAGACACTACAGAAATACAGAAGATAATTAGAAAGTATTTTGAAACCCTATATTTTAATAAAATAGAAGACAGTGAAGACATCGATAAATTTCTTAAGTCATATGAGCTGCCCAGATTGAGTCAGGAAGACACACACAATTTAAACACACCAATAACAAAGGAAGAAATAGAAGAAGCCATCAAAAGACTACCAACCAAGAAAAGCCCAGGAAAGGATGGGTATAGAGCAGAGTTTTACAAAACCTTCAAAGAAGAATTAATACCAATACTTTTCAAGCTATTTCAAGAAATAGAAAAAGAAGGAGCTCTTCCAAATTAATTCTATGAGGCCAACATCACCCTGATTCCTAAACCAGACAAAGACACTTCAAAGAAAGAAAACTACAGACCAATATCTCTAATGAACATAGATGCAAAAATTCTCAATAAAATCCTGGTGAATCGAATACAAAAGCATATCAAAAAAATTGTGCACCATGATCAAGTAGGATTCATCCCTGGGATGCAAGGTTGTCTCAATATACGGAAATCAATAAATATTATTCACCACATCAATAGACTTAAAGATAAGAACCATATGAACATCTCGATAGATGCAGAAAAAGCATTCAACAAAGTACAGCATCCTTTTATGTACAAAACACTAGAAAAACTGGGGATAACAGGAACTTACCTCAACATTGTAAAAGGTGTATATGCTAAGCCTCAGACTAGCATCATTCTAAATGGAGAAAAACTGAAGGCATTCCCGCTAAAGTCTGGAACAAGACAGGAATGCCCTCTCTCACCACTTCTATTTAATTTAGTCCTTGAAATACTAGCCAGAGCAATTAGACAGACAAAAGAAATTAAAGGCATAAAAATAGGAAAAGAAGAACTTAAAATATCACTATTTGCGGCCGATATGATCCTATACTTAGAAGACCCAAAAGGGTCTACAAAGAAACTACTAGAACTAATAAATGAATTCAGAAAAGTGGCAGGATATAAAATCAACATGCATAAATCAAAGGTATTCCTGTATATCAGCAACAAAACTTCTAAAATGGAAATGAGGAAAACCACCCCATTCACAATATCCTCAAAAAAAAAAATAAAATAAAATACTTGAGAATCAACCTAACAAAGAGGTGAAAGATTTATACAATGAAAACTACAGAACCCTAAAGAGAGAGATAGAAGAAGATCCTAGAAGATGGAAAAATGTACCCTGTTCATGGATAGGCAGAACCAACATCATCAAAATGGCGATATTACTCAAAGTTCTCTACAGGTTCAACGCAATGCCAATCAAAATCCGAATGGCATTTCTGGTAGAAATAGATAAAGCTATCATGAAATGTACATGTCAAAACAAAAGACCCAGAATAGAAAAAGCAATTCTAAGCAGGAAGTGTGAATCAGGAGGTATAGCGATACCAGATTTCAAACTGTACTACAGAGCAATAGTAACAAAAACAGCATGGTACTGGTACCAAAACAGGCAGGTGGAATAATGGTACAGAATAGAAGACACAGAGACAAATCCACAAAATTACAACTTTCTTATATTTGATAAAGGCGCTAAAAGTATGCAATGGAGAAAGGATAGCATCTTCAACAAATGGTGCTGGGAAAACTGGAAATCCATATGCAACAAAATTAAGATGAACCCCTTTCTCTCGCCATGCACAAAAGTTAATTCAAAATGGATCAAGGAGCTAGATATCAAATCAGAGACTCTGCACCTGATAGAAGAAAAAGTTTGCTCCGATCTACACATTGTGGGGTCAGACTCCAAATTCCTTAATAGTACGCCCATAGCCCAAGAGTTAAATACAAGAATAAACAAATGGGACTTACTTAAACTAAAAAGTTTTTTTCTCAGCAAGAGAAACAATAAGAGAGGTAAATAGGGAACCTACATCCTGGGAACTGAGTGAAACTTAAAAACTCAAAATGTTACTGCAAACGAATGCTTCAACATAGAAGAATGAAATTTGGGGGGCCAAGTGTGATTTGTGTCGTGATCATTCCCACGAAGTATTAGCCTGATTGGATGAAAAAATGTTTTCTCATATTTCAGGAAACTCGTAGTTTTTTGGAAGCTTCTCAAACGTTTTCAAATGCAAGTGTTTTTCCCCAGTCTCTACTTAGGCTATTTCAAGAGGAAACAAAGCATAGAGATAGAACTGAGAAATAGTTTACTGTGTGAAGTTAAAGCAGCTAACAAAAACCGTGTTTGATGTTCCCACTATATCTATGAATATAGGAGAAAACGGAGTGAATTCTAAGTATTCAACTGTTACTGCAAATGAACGCTTCAACCTAGAAGAACGATATTTGGGGCGCCAAGTGGGACTTGAGTACTGATCATTACCGCCAAGTATCAGCAAGATTGGGTGAAAATGTTTTCTGAGATTTCAGGAAACTCATTGTTTTTTGGTAGCTTGTCAAAGGCTTTCAAATGCCAGTGTTTTTCCCCAGTCTCTACTTAGGCTACTACAAGAGGAAACAAACCATAGAGATAACGCTGAGAACTACTTTATTTTGTGAAGTTTCAAGCAGCTAGCAAAAAACCGTGTTTGATGTTCCAACTACATCTATCAATATAGGAGAAAACAGAGTGAAACCTAAATATTCAACTGTTATTGCAAACGAACGCTTCAACCTAGAAGAACGAAATTTGGTGGCTGAAGTGGAATTTTTGTACTGTTCATTACTGCCAAGTATCATCTAGATTGGGTTAAAAAATTGATTTCTGAGATTTCAGGAAACTCGTAGTTTTTTGGAAGCTTCTCAAAAGTTTTCAAATGCAAGTGTTTTTCCCCAGTCTTAACTTAGGCTACTTCAAGAAGAAACAAAGCATAGAGATAGCACTGAGAACTACTTTATTCTGTGAAGTTTCAAGCAGCTAGCAAAAACTGTGTTTGAATTAGGGTTCCAACTACATCTATCAATATAGGAAAAAACAGAGTGAAACGTAAATATTCAACTGTTACTGCAAACGAACGCTTCAACATAGAAGAATGAAATTTGGGGGGCGAATTGGGATTTGAGTACCAATCATTACTGCCAAGTATCAGCAAGATTGGGTGAAAAAAATGTTTTCTGAGATTTCAGGAAACTTGTAGTTTATTGGAAGCTTGTCAAAGGCTTTCAAATGCAAGTGTTTTTCGTGATTCTCTACTTAGGCTACTTCAAGAGGAAACAAAGCATAGAGATAACAATGAGAACTACTTTATTATGTGAAGTTTCAAGCAGCTAGTAAAAACCGTGTTTGATGTTCCAACTACATCTATCGATATTGGAGAAAATGGAGTGAAACCTAAATGATCAACTGTTACTACAAGTGAACGCTTCAACATAGAACAACGAAATTTGGGGGGACAAGTGGGATTTGTGTACTGATCATTACCGTCAAGTGTCATCAAGATTGGGTGAAAAAATATTTTCTGAGATTTCAGGAAACTCGTAATTTATTGGAAGCTTGTCAAAGGCTTTCAAATGCAAGTGTTTTTCCTCAGTCTCTACTTAGGCTACTTCAAGAGGAAACAAACCATAGAGACAGCACTGAGAACCACTTTATTGTGTCACTTTTCAAACAGCTAGCAAAAACCGTGTTTAATTTAGGTTTCCAATTACATCTGTCAATATTTGAGAAAACAGACTGAAACCTAAATATTCAACTGTTACTGCAACCGAACGCTTCATCCTAGAAGGATGAAATTTGGGGACGAAGTGTAATTTGTGTAATGATCATTACCAGAAAGTATCAGCAAGATTAGATGAAAAAATGTTTTTTGAGATTTTAGGAAACTCGTAGTTTTATGGAAGATTGTCAAAGTTTTTCAAATGCAAGTGTTTTTCCCCAGTCTCTCCTTAGGCTACTTCAAGAGGAATCAAAGCATAGAGATAGCACTGAGACCTACTTTATTGTGTGAGGTTTCAAGCAGCTAGCAAAAACCGTTTTTGATGTTCCAACTACATCTATCAATATTGGAGAAAACAGACTGAAACCTAAATATTCAACTGTTACTGCAAACGAACGCTTCAACCTAGAAGAACGAAATTTTGGGGGGGGGGGCGAAGTGTAATTTGAGTACTGATCATTACCACCAAGTATCATCAAGATTATTTGAAAAAATGTTTTCTGAGATTTCAGGAAACTCGTAGTTTTTTGGTAGCTTTTCAAAGGCTTTCAAATGCAAGTATTTTTCCTGAGTCTCTACTTAGGCTACTTCAAGAGGTAACAAAGCATAGAGATAGCAGTGAGAACCACTTTATTGTGTCACTTTTCAAACAGCTAGCAAAAACCGTGTTTTTTTTTTTAGGGTTCCAACTACATCTATCAATATTGGAGAAAACAGAGTGAAACCTAAATGATCAACTGTTACTGCAAAGGAACGCTTTAACCTAGAAGAACGAAATTTGGGAGGACAAGTGGGATTTGTGTCCTGATCATTACCGCCAAGTATCATCAAGATTGGGTGAAAAAATGTCTTCTGAGATTTCAGGAAACTCGTAGTTTTTTGGAAGCTTGTCAAAGGCTTTTAAATTCAAGTGTTTTCCCCCAGTCTCTAATTAGGCTACTTCAAGAGGAAACAAAGCATAGAGATAGCACTGAGAATTGCTTCATTATGTGAAGTTTCAAGCAACTAGCAAAAACCGTGTTTGATGTTCCAACTACGTCTATCAATATAGGAGAAAACAGAGTGAAAGCTTATTAATAGCCCTGACCCTTACCCACATTCTAGATCTAACCCTATCCAAAACCCTAACACTAACCGTGACCCTTTTACTGGATTTACCATTAATCGTAGGTCTAATATAACCATAACCCTAACCCAAAACCTACCGTAATCCTATCCCTAGACTTAATCCTGAACCTAACACTCAGCCTAGACCTAACCAAAGCTCAGAACCCAACACTTACACTAAACATAACCTTAACCTAACCCTAGTTCTAACCCTCACCCTTACCCTAAATCAAGACCTAGTGCTAACCATAACTGTAGCCTGAACCTTATGTCTAACTGTATCATTAACCTAAACATCACCCTTACCCTAACGCTACCCCTAGGCCTAACCGTAAACATATCACTATCCTCAAACTTATCAGTTACCCTAAACCTACCATGAACTCTAGACCTAATCCAATCTTTACACTAACACTAACCCTAATGCTAATTCGAGCCCTAACCCTAAAGTCAAACCTAAACTCAACCCTAACACTGATACTGACCCTAGTAATTCCCCTAGCTCTAAACCTCACTCTTACCCAATACCTAACCCTTACACTAGACCTAGCCAAAAAACTAACCCTAAAACTGTCCAAAAGATAACCCTAGACCTGATATCAGCCCAAGCCTTGATAATAACCCTTACCTTATCACAAACCCTAGCACTTATCCTAGCCCTAAACATAGCCTTAATTATAACCCTAACCATAACCCTAGGCCTAACCCGAACACTAACCGTAGCCCTAATTTTAGATCTAATTTAGCCCTTTCCCTAACCTTAATCCTAACATTAGTCCAAAGACTAACTCTAACTCTCACCTTAGTCCTAACACTAGTTCTAACTCTATACTTTACTGGAATCCTAATCCTAGCCCTATTCATAGCCCTAGCAGCAACCCTAGATCTAATCTTATCTCTAAATCTAACCCGAATCCTTAGCCTAAACCTAAACCTGAACCTAGTCTTAACCCTAAGGTTAATCCTAAAACTAGCACTAACCCTAGCCCTAAAACAAAACCAAGCCACAGACCTAAACCTAACCCTTAATATAAACTAAGCCCTAACCCTATAATTAGCCATAACTCCAGCACTAGTTTGAGTTTTAAGCCAAACCCTAAAACTAACCCTGACCCTGACTCTAATCTTAACACTAACCCTAGCTCTAAACATCACCCTAAACCTATAACTAAACCTAACAATAGATCTAGCCCTAACCCTAACCCTAAAATTAGCCCTAATCACAACCCTGGTATTTAAATTAGTTGTTACCCTAAACCTAGCCTTAACTTAACCCAAAACCTAGCCTTATTCTGAGCACTATCCTTAGATTTACCCTTAACTCTAACCCTATCACTAATCGTAACTATAACCCTAGCTGTAACCCTAGATTTAACCCTAACCCTAACCCCAAGCCTAACCCTATCATTAATCATAACAATATCCCTAGCCTTACCCCTATCTCTATCCCTATTTATTACCCTGAACATAACCCTAACCCTAATGCTAAACCTGGGCCTAAACCTAACCATATCCCTAATATTAACCCTATCCTTTACCCTAAACCTAACCTGAAACCTTAACCTAACACTATCTTTACCCTAATCCTAACTCTAATGCTAATTCCAGCCCTAACATGAAATTTAGCCTATCCAAAACACAAATCACAACCCTGATCCTAAAAGTACCCTTAGCTCTAATACTGATCCTAACACTAAACCTAACCCTTACACTAGATGTAGCCATAAACCTAAACCTAAAATTATTTTTAACAGTAACACTAGACATGAAATTAGACATAGCCATAATCCTAGCCCTAGAACCTAGGCTTAATCCTAGCCCAAACCATAACCCAAAACCTAACCCTAATTCTATTCCCCACCCTAGGCCTAAACCTACCTATAATCTCATCCTATACCCCAAAACTAATCATAACCCTAATCCTAACCATAACCCTCGCCATAAACCTAGGCCTAACACAAAGCCTTGTGCTAATCCTAGCATTTATTTAATCCTATCCTAACCCTAAACCTAGCCATCAGACTAACTCTAACTCTTGCCCTAGGCCAAGACCTAGTTCTATACTTAGCCTTAATCCTAATCCTAGATCTAAGCCTAAGTCTAAATCTAAACCTAATTCTAAATTTAACTCTAACAATAAGCCTAAACCAAACCCTAACACTAACCCTAACCATAACTCTTATCCTAAAACTTTCCCTATACCTAGCCCTAGACATAAACCAAAATCAAGCCATAGCCCTAATCTTAACCCTTAACCTAAATCAAACCCTATCCCTACAACAACCCTAAAACTAATTCTAAAACTAACCCTGAACCTCACACTGACCCTAAAACTAATCCTAGCTCTAAACATCACCTTAACCTAAAATTAACCCTAACACTATATCTAGCCTTAACCTAACCCTAAAACTAGCCTTAATATAACCCTAATTTATAAATTAGTCATTGTCCTAACTGTAGCCTTAACCCTAACACAAATTCTACACCTAATCTGAGCCCTAAACCTAGCTTTAAACATAATACTAGCCCTAACCCTAACACTAACCCTAGCCCTAACCCTAACTTCAACCCTATTCCTTACACTAAGCAAAACCCTAAACCAAATGCTAACCCTAGTCCTAATAATAATCCTAAGCCTAACTTAAACTCTAACCATAATACTAGTCTTAACCGTAGCCCTCATTCTACCTCTAAACCTAACTCTGACCCTCATCTGACCCTAACAGTAACCCTAGGTCTACACCTTGCCCTAACCCTAAACCAAACCCTAACACTAGCCCTACTGGTAACACTATACCTATACTTAAGCCTAACACTAGACTTGGACCCAAACCTAATCCTCAATTTAGCTATAACTCTAGCCCTAGACCTAAACAAAACCTAGCACTAGCACTAACAATAACCCTTAACCTAAACTGAACACTTACCCTACCCCTAGACCTGAACCTAGTCCTAATTCTGGCTCTAACCCTAACCCTAACGCTATCCCAAAAACTGACCCTAATTCTAACACTGAACTTAGCTTTAAACATGACACTAACTCAAAACCTAGACCTAACACTAGACCTAGCCATAACCCTATTCCTAAAACTAGCCCTAAACATAACTCTAGGTCTTAAATTATCATAGTCCTAACCCTAACCCTAAACCTAAAACAAAAACAAGCCCTAATTCTTTGCCTAAACTTAGTTCTAATCATAAAATTTAGCCTAACGCTAGCCCAAAACCTAGGCTTAACCTATGCCTCACCTTAGACCTAACCCTAGCTCAAATCATAACATTTATATTAAACATAACCCGAGTTCTGTCCTAAACCCTATCCCTAACCCTAGCCCTAATTCTAATGTGAAACCTAGCCTGAATTTAGTTCTAACCATATCCATTACCCTAACCCTAACCCTAACCCTAATTAAAACCCATCCCTTCACTAAACCTAACTCTAAGCATAAATGTAAACCTAGACCTAAACCTAAACCTAACCCTCACCCTAGCCCTAACCCTACCTCAAACACTAACCCTTACCCTAACCTAACTATAACCCTAGCCCTAAACTTAACACTTACCCTAACCCCAAAATGTACCCTAATTCACACCCTAACCCTATGCCTAAACCTAGCCCTAATCCTAAAGTTAATTCAAACCATAACCTAGCCCTAACCCTAGCTCTAAACCTAACCATTACACTAAACATAACCCTAACACTAATGGTAACCCTAACCTGATTGCTAAACCTAACCCATCCATTACCCTAAACCTTAACTGAAACCTAAACTAAACCCTATCAATTACCATAATCCTAAACCTAACCCTAATGCTAATTTGAGCCTTAACCTTAAACATTTAGCTAAACCAAATGCTAACCCTGACCCTGACCCTAATAATAACCCAAGCCATAAAGCTGACCTTTAATCTAAACCTAACCCTTACATTAGACCTAGCCATAACCTAACCCTAAAATTATTTTTAACGTTAACTCTAGACCTGATATTAGCCCAAGACCTGGTCCTAGCCATAACCCTAACAGAAACTTTAGCCCTTAACCTAGCCCTAAACCTAGCCTTAATCCTAAACGAAGCCTAACCCTAGGCCTAATCTTAATTCAGACCCTCACCCTAGTCCTAAAGCTAGCCAGAATTCTAACCATAACCCTAGCCTTATCACTCGCTTTAACCCTATCCATTAACCTAACCATAACCATAACTATTGGTAACCCTAGGCCTAACCCTAATCTTAACACTAACCCTAAATTATTTCATAAACCTAAACCTATCCTGAACCCTAAACCTAACCCTATCATTAGGTTAGGACAGGTTTAGGTTTAGGGTTAGGTTTAGGTTAAGTGTTAAGGCCCGAGTTAGGGTTATGGTTAATTTTAAAGCTAGGGTGAGGGCTCAGATTAAGACTAGGTTTTGGGTTAGGTTAGAGCTAGTGTAGCACTATGTCTAATGTAAGATCTAGGGTTATAAATAGGGCTAGTTTTAGGGTTAGCATTAAGTCTAGGTCTAGTGTTAGGGTTAGGTTTAGGTTCAAGTTGATGATTAGAGATAGGGTTAGTGTTAGGGCCAGAGACAGGATCAATGTTACCTTTAAGGTTAGGGTTAGGACTCGAATTAAGGCTAGGGTTAGGGCTAGGTGTAGGGTTAGGGTTTGTGTTAGGGTTAGGGTAAGAATTAGGGATCAGGCTAATGTCAGGTCTAGGGTTAGGGTTTGTGCTATGGCTCATTTTTGTTTTAGAGCTAGGGATAAGGTTAGGGCTAGCTTTAGGACTAACAATAGTATTAGGGCTAGTGTTAGGTTGAGGTTTAGGCTTCAATTTTTTGTTATGGTTAGTTCTAAGTTTTGGGCTAGGGCTAGGATTAGGGCTAAGGTTAAGGCTAGTGTTAGGTTTATGGTAACGCTAGGTTTAGAACCAGAAATAGGGCTAGGGCTAAAGGTAGAGTTGTTCTTTAGGCTAGGGTTAGGAGTAGGTTTAGGGTTAGGGCTAAATTAGGGCTAGGATTAGTGCTAGGGTTAGTGTTAGGGTTAGGCAAAGCGTTAGAGTTAGGGTTAATGTTAGGGTAAGGGTTAGGTTTAGATTTAGGGGAAAATGGAGTTTTATCTAGGTTTAGGGCTAGGGCGAGGGTGATACTTAGGGTTAGGTTTAGGGTTAGGGTACAGTTTAGGATTAAGGCTAGGTTTGTGCCTTCTTGTTTCTATGGTTAGCTACCAGGAGCACTCTGTATTTTAAGGTTTCACTTCATATTGACCAATATAGATAAATGAAAATAGAGGTTGAAATCGAACAGGGTTGGTGCTAGCTGCTTAAAACTTCAGACACTTAGCCAGTTCTATGTGAAAACTCTCTGGTTTGCTCCTTGTGAAAGTAGCCTTAAGATGACCATGGCAAAAACAACTTCATCCAAGAGCCCTTTTGCAGAAAACAGAGAAATATGCATGAACTGAAATACTACCCCAATTCTTTGGTCATATATTTTTGATACTGCATAGGATTCATCTGATAGCTTACCCACTAGGCTCCCCAAGTTTGGGACTTCTAGGATCAACAGTTTTTTGAACAGGTTAGGGTTTGTGTTAAGGTTAGTTTTAGGGCTAGTGTTAGACCTAGTATTAGAGTTAGAGTTAGTTTTTTTCAAATTTCTTTGATACTGGGCAGTATTCATTTTTGTTCTATCATTTATACTCAACATGTTTGGGCCTCCTAGGTTAAATGTTTCTCTGTAAGGAACAGTTTGTATTTTAAAGTTTCAGTTCATTTTGTCATATACAGTTAAATGCAAATGGAGCTGGAAATCAAACATCATTGGTGCTATCTGCTTGAAACTTCACACTCCATCAATTCTCTGTGGGCAATCTCTTGTTTATTCTTGTGAAAGTAGGCCTAAGCTGATGCATGTAAACACAACTTTTGCCAAGAGTCCTTTAGGAGATAACAGGATAACAGGGAAATATGCATGTTTTGATATCCTAAAACTAATCCTAGACCTAACCCTAATCCTAACCCTAACCCTAACACAAACCCTAGCCCTAATCCTAGCCCTAATTTAGCCCTAACCTTAACTGTAACCCTAAATCTAGCCCTAAGCTAACTTTAACTCTCACCCTAGTTCTATTCATAGTTCTAAATCTGTCACTTATTATAACCCAAATCCTAGCCCTAACCCTAGCACAAACCCAAGACTTAACCTTCGCCCTAGCCCTTACCCTAGATCTAAACCTAACTCAAAATCTAACCCTAACCCTGAGCCTAAACCTCACCCTAACACTGGCCATAACCCTAATGCTAAGACTAAAACTAGCCCTAATCCTACAGTTAACACTAACCCTAGGCAAAAGCCTAGCCCTATTGCAACCCCTAAACCTATCCATAATCCCAACCCTAACCCTGACCGAACCATAGCTCAAACCCTAAGCATTACCTTAAAACTAACCGTAATCCTAACCCTAACCTAACCCTATCCAATACCCTTAACCTAATGATAATGCTAGCCCTATCACTAACAGTAATCCAGACCCTAACTGTAACTGCAACATAGATATAATCCTAAACCTAACCCTCGTTCTAATGCGAACTAACCCTAGCTCAAACTCTAAACCTTATCCTAACCCTAAACCTAACCCTATCCCTAAACCTTACCCTAAACCTAACTCTAGGCTTAATTGTAACCATAAACCTAGTCCTAATCCTAGCTCTAACCCTATCCATTACCCTAATCATAACCCTTACCCTAATGCTAACCCTAGGTCTAACTGTGACCCTATTGCTAACTCTAATCCTATCAATTACCCTAAACCCTAAACCTAACAATCTCATTACCTTAACACTTACCTAATGCTAATTCAAGCCCTAACCCTACATCCTAACCTAAACTAAACCCTAAATCTGACCCTAAACCTAATAATACACCTAGCTCTTAACCCAACCCTTACTCTAAACCTAATTCTTACACTAGACCTAGAAATAAACCTAACCCTAAATCTGTCCCTAACCATAACCCTATACCAGACACTAGCCTTAGCTCCAATTCTTGCCATAACCCTAAAACAAAACCTAGCCCTCAACCTAACCCTAAACCTAGCCTTATTAAAAACCAAAATCATAACCCTAGCCCTAACCATAATAATAATTTTCTACCTAGCCCTAAACGTAGATATAATCCCAGCCCTTCCCCTAAACTTAACCCTATGTATAAAGCTAAACCTAAGCCTAAAACTAGGCCTAAACCTAACACAAACCCTACACTTAATTCTAGCCCTAATTTAGCCCCCAAACAAGCACTAATCAGAGACTTAACACTACCTTTAACCCTAATCATTAACCCTAAAACTAGCCCTATACCTTACCCTAAACCTAACCTAACCCCAAAACTTGCCCTAACCCTAAACTTTACCCTAGCCCTAATCCTAACAATAACCCTAGCCCTAAACGTAGCTGTAATCTTATCCATTATCCTAACCCTAACTATACTCTAATGTTAAATCTAGGATAACCATAAACCTATTCCTAACCCTAAACCTATCTGTTACCCTAAACCTAAAGTGAACACTAAACCTAACCATGTCCATAACCCTAAACCTAAATCTAAAGCTAATTTGAGCCATAAACTTAATCATTAACCAAACCCAAACCATAACCCTGAATCTGACCCTAATAATATCTCTAGCTCTAAACCACACCCTAAACCTTAACCTAACCCTTACCCTACACCTAGCCATGATCATAACCCTAAATCTAACCCTAGACCTGACATTATCCCTATACCTAGCCTTACTCCTGACCCTAACACTATCCATATCCCTAACCCTAACACTATCTCTGGTCCTAGCCCTAGCTCTAACCCTATCCCTTACACTAAGTCAAACCTTCACCCTATTGCTACCCTAGGCCTAACGTTAATCCTTAGTCCACCCCAAACACTAACTCTATTACTAGTCCTAAACCTAGCCCTCAATCTAGCTCTAAACTTAACCCAACTCTAACCCTAACCATGACCCTTATTCTCACCCTAACACTAACTCTTGGTTTAAACCTGACCCTACCCCTAAACCAAAACCTAACACTAGCCCTACAGGTAAACCTATGCCTTAATCTACACTAACATTAGCCCTAAACCTAAATATAATGCTAAATATAGCCATAACTCTAGCCTTCAACTTAACTATAACCCTTAACCTAACCCAAACACTAACACATCCTAGACATAACCCTAGTCCTAATTAAGGCCGTAACCTTAAAACTAACCCTAACCTGAACACTGACCCTTACCCTAACACAAATCCTAACTCTAAATCTTATCCTAACCCCAAAATTAACCTTAACACTAGAATAACCCTAAAACTAGCCATAACCATAACCCTAGTTCTTAGATTATCCATAAACCTAACACTAGCCCTAAACTTCACACAAAACCTAGCACTAAATGTAGCCCTAAACATAACCCTAAACTTAAAACAAGCAGTAACACTAACCCTAAACTTCACCCTTGCCATAACCCAGGCTCAAACCCTAAACCTTACCATAAACATAACCCTAGCCCAAACCCTAAATGTCACACTAACCCTAGCTCTAACTCTATCCATTACCCTAAACATAACCCTAAACCTAATGCTAACTCTAGCGCTATCCCTAACCTTAACACTAGCCTAGCCCTGACTTTAACCTAACCCTCACACTAGACCTAACCCTAGCTTGATCCCTAACTCTTACCCTTAACCTAACCATAACACTAAACTAAGGCCTAACTCTAACCCTAAACCAAGCCCTAATCCTAAACTTAACTCTAGCCCTAACACTAGATCAAACCCTACCAATAATCCTAACTCTAATGATAAACCTAGACCTAAACCTAAACCTACACTAACCCTAAACATAAACCTAACCCTAGAACTAACTAAAACCTAACCCTAAACCTAACCCTAATCATAGCTCAAATCCTAACCCTTATCCTAAACCTAACCCTAACCTAACCCTAATTGTAACCTGACATCCAACCCTATTAATTACCCTAATATTAATGTTAACCCTAGCACTAACTCTAACACTAACAATAGCCATAATCTTAAACCCAAACCTAGCCCTAGAACAAACCTTACCTCAAACCCCGAACCGTATCCGTATCCTAATGCTAATCCTAACCCTAGCCCTAAACTTAACCCTAACCCTAAATCTAGCCCTAATCCTAATCATAGCCCTAGCCCTAACCCTAGCTCTAACTCTATACATTAACCTTAAGGATAACCTTAACCCTAATGCTAACCCTCAGCCTTACCTTAAATCTATTGCAAAACCTAAATATATCCATTACTCTAAACCTAACCTGAATCCTAAACCTAACCCTTATCCATTACACTAACCCTAACTCTAACCTTAATGTTAATTTGAACCTTAAACCTAAACCTAAACCTAACCCAATCCCCAAACCTGACCCTGACTCTAATAATACCCCTAGCTTTAAACCTGACCCATTCTCTAAACCTAACCCTAACCCTAACCCTAACTGTAACCCTAGACCAGATATTAGCCCTAGCCCTAATTCTTGCTCTAAACCTAACACAAAACCTAGACCTAATCCTAACCTTAAACCTAGCCTTAATCCTAACCCAAACCATAGCGCTAGCCCTAATCCTAATGCTACTCATAAAACTAGTCCTAACTCTAACCCTAGCACAAAAACAAAACCAAGCAAGAGGCCAAAACCTAAACCTTAACTTAAACCAAATTCAAACACTACACCTAGACCAAACCCTAGCCCTAATTGAGTCCTAATTCTAACCTTAAAAATAGCCCTGACTCTGACTCGTATCCTAACACTCACCCAATCTCTACACAACCCTAAATTTAAATCAAACCCTAACAGTAACCCTATCCCTAATTCTTGTCCTAACTCTAACCCTAAAACTAACCTTGACCATGTCTCACATCCTAACAATAACTAAAGCTATAAATATCACCCTAACCCTAACACTAGAACTGCCTTTACCCCTAACCCTAAAACTAACCATAATTGTAACCGTAGTTCTTACATTAGCCATTTCCCTAAACTTAACCTTAACCCTTACACAAAAACTAGCCCTTGTCAGACACCTAAACCTACCTAAACCCTAACCCGAAGCCTAAACCTAACCCTAACAATAGCTCAAAGCCTAACTCTTACCCTAAACATAGACCTAGACCTATCTCTAAATTTAATCCTAAACTTAGCCCTAACCCTATACTTAACTCTATCCCTAAACCTACCTCTAAACCTACCCAATACCCTAACCCTAACACTAAACCTATTGATAACCCTAGCCCAAACCCTAATGCTAACCCTAATCCTAAACAGAAAACTACCCCTAGACATAACCCTAAATGTAACACTCGCCAAAGCCCTAACCATAGCTCAAATCCTAACCCTTACAAAAAACCTAAACATAACAATAGCCCTAACCCTAACTCTAAACTGAAATCTAACCCTAAACCTAATCTTATATCTATCTGTTTTCATTACTCAAAACCTAAACTTAATGATAACGCTAACCCTAACCCTAACCATAACCCTACCATAATCCTATCCCTAGACCTAACCGTAATCCTAAACCTACCATAATCCTAAACCTAGACCTAACCCTTAACCTAACCCTTGTGCTATCCCTAACCCTATCTCGATACCTAACCCTTACACTAAACATAACAGTAAACCTAAACCCAGTTCTAACACTAACCCTAACCCTAACCCTAACTCAAGACCAATTCCTAACCATAACTCTAGCTCTAAACTTAGCTCTAATCCTATCTATACCCTAACATAACTCTTACCCAAATGCTAACCCCAGGCCTAACCCTAAACCCATCGCTAATGCAAACCCTATGAATTACCCTAAACCTAACCTGAACTCTAAACCAAACCCTATCATTACCCTAACCCTAAGCCTAATGCTAATTTGAGACCAAAACCTTAATCCTAACCTAAACCAAACCCTAACCCTGACCCTAATCCTAATAATTCCCCTAGCTCTAAACTTGATCTTACTGTAAACCTAAAACTTACACTAGACGTAGCCATAAACCTAACCCTAAAAATATCTTTAACCATAACTCTAGACCTGATGTTAGCCCTAGCCCTAATCCTAGCCCTAACACTAACACAAACAGCATCCTAGCCCTAAACCTAGCCCTAATGCTAGCCTTAATCATAACCTTAACACTTACTCTACTCATAACCCTAACTCTAATTCCCACCCTACCTCTAAACCTAGCTAAAATGCCATCCCTTTTCCTAAACTTAACCCTAACCCTAACCCTCACTGTAATGATTGGCCTAAACTGAATACTAAACCTAGCCCTAATCCTAGTCCTAATTTATGTATATTCCTAAACATAACCCTAACCCTAGCCCTAAGACTAACTCTAATTTTCAAAATAACCTTATCCCTAGATCTAACCCTATTCCTTACCGTAACCCTAACCCTAGCCCTAATCCTAGCCTAACCCTTGTCTATCCTTAGTCCTAGCCCTAACCCGAGATCTAAACCTAACTGTAAATGTAAAAATGAACATGATATTTGCCCTAGCCCAAATACTTGCCATAACCCTAACACAAACGCTAGCCCTCATCCTAGCCCTAAACCTAGCCTTGATCCTAACCTGTACCCTAACTTAGCCCTATCCCTAATTTTATCCCTTGCCCTAGTTCTGAACCAAGCTAAAACCCTATTCTTTCCCCTAAATCTAAGCCTACCCCTAGCCTTAGACCTAAACCGACAACTAACCCTAGACCTGATCATAGCCCTAATTTAGCCTTAAACCTAACCCTAACACTAGCACTAAGACTAACTCCAACTCTCACACTAGCCCTATACCTAGTTCTAACCCTATCCCTTACCAAAACCCTAACACTTGCCCTAACCTTAGCCCTAATCTAAGCCCTAGCCCTAACCTTAGATCTAACCATAACTTTAAATCTAACCCTAAACCTATCCTTAAAACTCAAACTAACATTAGCCCTAACACTAAGGCTAATCCTAAAACTAGCCCTAACATAGTTCTAGCCCTAAAAAAACCGAGCCACAGCCCTAACCCTAAACTGTAATCTAAACCAAATCTTAATCCAACACCTAGCCCTAACCCTAGCCCTAATTCCAGTCCTATCCCAACCCTAAAACTATCCTTGACTCTGACTCTGATCCTGTAACTAACCCTAACTCTAACATCACTCTAAAAATAAACCTAACCCCAAAACTAGACATATCCCTAAACCTAATGCTAAAAGTAGCCCTAATCATAACCCTAGTTCTTACATTAGCTGTAGCCCTAACCCTAGCCCTAACCTAACCCAAACCATATACCTAATCTAAGCCCAACACCTTGTTTTAACCTTACATCTAAACATGGCCCTAGCCCTAAACATTACCCTAAATCTAACCCTAACCCTAAAACTTGCTATAAGCCCAAACCTAACCTTAGCCTTAATCCTAAGCATAAACCTAGACCTAACACTAGCTCTAACCCTATCTATTACCCTAACCATAACCCTAAACCTAACCCTAACCCTAATGCTAAATCTAGGGTAACCCTAACCCTATTTCTAAACCTAAATTTATCCATTACACTAAACCTAACCTGAACCCTTAACCTAACCATATCCATTATCCTAACCTTAGCCCTAATGCTAAGGCTAATTAGAGTGGTAAGCCTTAAAATTAACCTAACCCAAACCATAACTGTTACTGTGAACCTAATAATAATCCTATTTCTAAAACTGACCCTAACCTCAACCTAACACTTATACTAGAACTAGCCATAAATCTCACCCTAAAACTAACCGTAACCATAAACCTAGACCTGACATTAGCCCTAGCCCTAATACTAGCCTTAACACTAACACAAAACCTAGCCCTAATCCTAGCACTTAACCTAGTCTAATCCTAATCCTAACCCTAACCTTAGCCCTAAAATTAGGCCTAGCCCTAACATTAATCCTAGAGCTAATCCTAATAATAATTTTGAACTAACCCTAACACTAGCCCTAAGACTAACTCTCTCACTGTAGTCCTATCCCTAGTTTAAACCTATCCTTTAAAATAACCCAAACCCTTCCCTAAACTTATCCACAAACCTAGCCCTAACTTTTTGTCCTAGCCCTAAACCTAAATCTAATCCTAACTCTAAATCTATCCCTAACTCTAAGCATAAAACTCATCCTAATACTAGCCCCATGCCTAATGCTAATTGGAAAACTAGCTCTAACCCTAGGCCTAGCACTCAAATAAAACTGAGTCATAGGCTTAACCCTAAACCTTAGTCTAAATCAAACCCTATCCCTATACCTATCTCTAAACCTAGCACTAATTTGAGTTTTAAACCTAACTCTAGAACTTACGCTGACCGTGACTCAGACCCTAACACTGTCCCTAGCTCTAAACATCACCCTAGCCCTAAACATCACCCTAACCCTAAACCTAATACTAAAAATAATCTAATTGGAACTGTAGTTCTTAAATTAGCCATGGCCCTGCCCTAACAGAAAACCTAGGACTAATCTGAGACCTCAACCTAGCTTTAAACCAAACCCTAACCGTTTTCCTAGCCTATATCTAACCCTATTACTATCCCCAACCCTAGCTCTAACCCTGTCCCTTACCCTAAGCCAAACCCTAACTCTAATGCTACCCTAGTCTTAACCCTAATCTTTAGCCTACCCCAAACCATAACTCTAATACTAATCCTAACCCAAGCCCTCATTATAGCTGTAAACCTAATCCAAACTCTAACCCTAAACCTGACCCTTATTCTGACTCTAACTTTAACCCTAGGTTTAAACCTGACCCTAACTCTATACCGAACCCTAACATAGCCCTATAGGTAACCATTTACCTAAAACCTAACCCTAACACCAGACGTAGAAAAAAGCCTAATCCTAAATCTAACCATGATAGTATCACTAGCCCTAAACAAAAACCTAGCCCTAGGCCTAAAATAACCCTTAACCTAACTTAAACACTAACCTTACACCTAGACCTAAACCTAGCCCTAATTCTGGCCTTAACTTTAAACCTAACCGTAACCTGAGCAATGATCCTTACCCTATCACAAACCTAGCTCTAAATTTTATGCTAAACCTAAAATCTAGCAATAACCCTAACACTAGACATGGCCATAACCCTAACTCTATCTCATTCACTACCCATAGACCTAATGCTAGCCCTAAACTTCACACATAACCTAGCCCTAATCCTAACCCTAACCTTAGCCCTAAGCCTAAGCCTAATCCTAACACTAGACCTAATCCTAACCCTAACCCTCGCCCTAGCCCTAAATCTAGGTCAAACACTAACCCTCAACATAAACATAACCCTAGTCCTAACCCTAACGCTAACCCTAATCCTAGCCCTAATCCTAACCATAACTAAGACCAAACCCTAGCTCTAAATCTATCCATTACCCAAAACATAAACCTAACCCTAATGCTATTCCTAGCCACTAAACTTAACCCTAATCCTAAACCTAGACCCGACACTAACCATAACCCTCTCCCTGGCCCTAACCATAGGTCAAACCCTAACACTTACCCAAAATCTAACCCTAACACTAACCCTTGGCCTAACCCTAACCCTACCTTAACCCTAGACATAATCTTAAACATACCCTAGCCCTAAACCTATCCATTGTCATAAACATAAGCCTAAACCAAAGGCTAACCCTAGGCCTAAACTTAAACTTATCACTGACACTAACCTTATCCATTACCTAAACATAACCTGAACATTAAACCTAACCCTATCAAGTACTCTAACCCTAACCCTAACTAACAATAACACTAACACTAATTCGAGCACTAAACCTAAACCAAACCAAAACTCTGATCAAGACACTGACTCTAATAATACACCTACTCTAACCCTGACCCTTACCCTAAACCTAACCCTTACACTATGCCTAGATATAAAACTAATCATAGCACTATCCCTAACCAAACCATAGACCTGACATTAGCACTATACCTAATATTTGCCCTAAACCTAACAAAAACCCTAGCCTCATCCCAGCACTAAACCTAGCCATAATCCTAATCGAAGACTTAACAATAGCCCAATCCCTAATTTCAACCCTCACCCTAGTTCTGAACCTAGGTATAACCACATCCCTTCCCCTAACCCTAACCCTAACACTAACCCTAACCCTAGCCCTAACACTAGGCCTAACCGTAACAGTAACCCTAGCTCTAATGCTAGCCCTAATTTATTGCTAAATGTAACCCTTACTCTAACCCTATCCTTAAAACTAACCTATCTTTCGAGCTAGACCTACTTCTAGTACTAACCTTATCTGTTACCGTAACCCTAATACTAGCCCTAACCTTAGCCCTAACCCTATCCCAAACCTAGATCTAACCATAATTCTAAATCTAACCCTTTCCCTAAGCCTAAACTTCACCCTACAATTACCCCTAACACTATTGCTAATCCTAAAACTAACCCCTAACCCAAACCCTACACCTAAAACAAAACTGAGCCATAGCCCTAATGCTAATCGTAACCTAACTCTAACTGTATACCTGACATTAGCCCTAGTCCTAATTCTTGTTCTAACCTTAATGCAAAACCTAAACCCACACCTACAATTAACCCTAGCTCTAAGTCGAATGTTATCCTTAACTCTAAATCTGACAGTGGCCCTGACTCTGACCATATTGTTTGCCTTATCTCTAATCATCACCATAAAAACTAAACCTAATCCTAACACTAGACCTAGCCCAAACCCTAACCCTAAATCTAGCCCTAATCATAATGCTAATTCTTACACTACCCATAGCCCTACATTAAGCCCAAAACTAAACTAAAACCTAGCCTTAATCTGAGCCCTAACCGTAGATTTAAACCTAACCCTAATCATTACCCTAAACCTAATCCTAACCCAGCCTTAATCCTAACAATAACCCTAGCCCTAACCCTAGCTCTAAACCTATCCATTACCTTAACCCTAAACCTAACTCTAATGTTAACCCTAGGATAACCCTAACCCTATCCATAACGCTAATATTATTACCTAATCCTAACCTGAACCCTAAACATAACCATATCCATTACCGTATCTAAAACTGAACCTAACCCTAAAACTAACCCTTACACTATACCTAACCATAAAATATAACCCTAAAACTATCCCTAACCATAACACTAGACCTGACCTTCGCCCTAGTCCTAATGCTAGACCTAACCCTAACAAAAAACCATAGCCCTAATCCTAGCCATAAATTTAGCCTAAATCCTAACCCTAACCTGAACACAAGCCCTAACCCTAAATTGAACCTTCACCCTAGGACTAAACCTAGCTATAACATCATACCATACCCTAACCATAATCCTAACCCTAGCCCTAAACCAAGGCCTAGCCTAATACTAACCCTGGCTCTAATCTTATCCTAAATTAGCCCTAAACCTAAACCTAACCATATCCTATTCCTATGACTAACTCTAACTCTTGCCATAGCCCTATCCCTAGTTCTAAACTTATCCTTTTCTATAAGCCAAATCCTAGCCCTAACCCTAGCTCAAACCTAGCCATAAACTTAGGCTTAGCCGTAAACCTAGATCTAACCCTAACTCTAAATCTAACCTTAACCTAAACCTCACCCTAACAGGAGTCCTAACTCTAATGTCAAATTTGAAAAATTGCCCTAAGCCTAGTCATAGTCCTCAAACAAATCTGAGCTATAGCACTAATTTAACCCTTAACCTAAATCAAATACTAATGCTACATCTAGTCCTAACCCTAACCCTACAACTAATATTAATCCTGTCTCTGAACCTAAAACTAACCCTAGCTCTAAATATCACCCTAACCCTAAACCTAACCCAAACACTAGACCTAGACCTAACCCTAACCAGAAACTAGCCTTAATCATAAAACCAGTTCTTACATTAGCCATAGCCCTAAACCTAACATAAAACCTAGCCCTAATCTGAGCCCTAACTCTAGCTTTATCCCAGCCCTAACCCTAGCCCTAACCCTAACCCTAGCTCTAAACTTATCCATTACCTTAAGTCAAACCCTCAAACTAATGCTACCCTAAGTGATAACTCTAATTGTTAGCCTACCACAAACTTAACTCTATAACTAGTCCTAACCCTAGACCTCATTCTATCTCTAACACTAACCAAAGCCTAACCCTAACCCTGACCATTATTCTGACCCTAAGACTAAACCTATGAATAAGCCTGACCCTAATCCTAAACCAAACTCTAACACTGGCCCTACCGTTAAACCAATACCTAAACCTAACCATAACACTAGCACTAAACCTAAACTTATATCTTAAATATAGCCATAACTTCTAGTCCTAGCCCTAAACCTAAACCTACCCCTAGCTCTAACAATAACCATTAACCTAACAGAAAGACTAACCCTACCCCTAGACTTAAACCTAGTAATAATTCTGGTCCTAACACTAAATCCAATACCACCTGAACACTGACCTTTTACCCTAACCTAAACCCTAGCTCTAAACCTTATCCTAACCCAAATGTCTATCCCTAACACAGGGATTATCCATAACCCTATCCCTTAAACTAGCCACAACCATATCCCTAGCACTTACATTACCTATAGTCCTAATGCTAGCCATAAACCTCACATAAAACATAGCCCTAAACCTAGCCATAAGAATAACCCTAACATTAACCTACCCAAACATACCCTAACACTTGCTATTGCCCTTACTCTAGATCAAACTCTAATCCTTACCCTAAGCATAACCTTAGCCCTAACCATATCCCTATTCCTAGCCCGAATCCTAACTGTAACCATACCCAAATCCTAGATCTAACTTTACACATTACTTTAAACATAACCCTGACCCTAATGCTAACCCTAGCCCTAACCCTAAACCTAACCTTAACCATAGCTGTGACTCTAACCCTAACCCACACGCTAGGCCTAACCCTAGCTCAAACCCTAACACTTACCCTAAACCTAACTCTAACACTAACCCTAACCCTAACACTAACACTAACCCTAAACCTAATCCTAATCCTATCCCTAATCCTAAACTTAACCCAATCCCTCACACTAGCACTAACTGTATCCATTACCCTAAACATAAGCCTAACCAAAATATTAACACTAGACCTATCCTTAACCCTATCCCTAGCATTAACCCTATACATTACTCTAAATCTAAACAGAACCCTAGACCTAACCCTATCCATTACTCTAACCCGAATGCTAACTCTAAAGCTAATTAAAGCCCCAACCGTAAACCTTAACCCAAACCAACCCTAACTCGGACTCTGACCCTAATAATACATCTAGCTCTAAACCTGACCCCTACCCTAAACCTAACCCTTACATTAGACCTAGCCATAACCAAAACCTAAAACTATCCCTAATTTCAACCCTAGACCTGATATTAGCCCTAGCCCTAATCTTAGCCCTAACCCTAACACAAACCCTAACCCTCATCCTAGCCTTAATCCTAACCAGAACCCTCACCCTAGCCCTATCCCTAATTTTAACCCTTTTTCCTAGCCCTGAACCAAGCTATATAACTCCATATTTGCCCCCCAAACTAACCCTAACCCTAGACCTAACCATAGGCCTAACCCTAACACTTATCCTAGTGCTAATCCTAGCCCTAATTTACATCTAACCTTACCTTACCCCTAACCCTAGCCCTAAGACTAACTCTAACTCTCAACCCTAGCCCTATTTCTATTACTAACACTATCCGTTACTGTAACCCTCACACTAGCCCTAACCTTAGCCCTAAACCTAGCCATAGCCCTAACCCTAGATCTAAACATAATGCTAAATCTAAACCCAAACCTTAAGCCTAAACCTCACCATACCACTAGCCCTAACACTATTGCTAATCCTACTATTAGACGTAACCCTAGCCCTAGCCCTAAAACAAAACTGAGCCATTGTTCATACCCTAAAAATACCATATACCAAACCCTTCCACTATAACTAGCAATAACCCTAGCTCGAATTCGAGTCTTAGGTCCTAAGATTAACCTGACCTAAATCTTATCCAAACACAACCCCTAGCTCTATATATCAACCCTAACCCTAAAGCTAATACTAACACAAGACAGAGCCCCAAACCCTATCCCTAAAAATAAGCCTAATCATAACCCTAGTTCTTACATTGGAAATAGCCCTAACCTTAACACAAAAATAGCCATAATCTGAGCTCTTACTAGATTTAAACCCTAACCCTAACCCTAGCCCTAACCTAACCCTAAATGTAGCCCTAACCCTAGCTCTAACCCTATCCCTTGCGGTTAGCCAAAACCTATCCATAATGCTAAACCTAGTCCTATTCCTAATACTTAGCCTAAACCAAAAACTAACCCTATTACTAGACCTAACCGTAGCTCTCATTCTAGCTCTAACCCTAACCCAAAACCTAACTCTAAACTTCACCCTTATTCTGACCCAACACTAATTATAGGTCTAAACCTGACCCTAACCCTAACCCAAAACCTGAAACTAGCCCTACCAGTAACCATATACCTAAACCTAACCCTGACACTAGTCCTAGACCTAAACCTAATACTAAATCTAGCGATAACTCTAGCCCTAGACCTAAACAACAACTGAGTCCTAGTTCTAATAACCATTAATCTAAAACAAACACTCACCTTCTTCCTATACTTAACACTAGTCCTAATTCGGCCTTTCAGCCTAACCCTAACACTTACTTGAACACTGACCCTGACACTAACACTAAACCTATCTCTAAACCCGACCCTAAACCAAAATCTAAATTTAACACTAGACCTAGCCATATCCCTAACCCTAAAACTAGCCCTAATTAGAACACTAGATCTTACATTAACCATAGCACTAAGCCTAGGCCTAAACCTAACACAAAACCTAGCCCTAATCTGAGGCCTAAACCTACCCTAAGCATAATCCTCACCCTAACCCTAGCCCTAACCCTAACCCTAACCCTCACCTTAGTCCTAACCCTAGCTCAAAGCCTAAACCTTAGCCTAAATATAACCCTAGTACTATCCCTAACCATAACACTCAACCTAGCCATAATCCTAACGTTAACCCTAACCCTAACCCTAGCTCTAACCCTAGCCATTACCTTAAATCTAACCCTAACCCTAATGATAACCCTAGCCCTAACCCTAACCAAAACCCCAACACAAAACATAAACTTAATTCTAGACCTAACCTTAAACCTAAACCTTGCTGTAGACCTAACCCTAACTCAAACTCTAATGCTTACCCTAATCCCAACAGTAATCCTACCCTAAAATTAAACTTAACCCTAAATATAACCTTAACACTGAAGATAACAATACATCTAACACAATATATTAACCTAAATCTAACCTTAAACCTAATGAAATCCCTAACCCTAAACCTAACCCTCACCATGGACTAACCCTAGTTCAAAACCTAATCTTTACCCTAAAACTAACCCTAACCCTTCCCTATGCTAGGGTTACTAGCCCTAACCCAAACCCTAAGAATAACTCTAGACCTAGTCTTAACAATAAACATAGCCCTAACCCTAGCTCTAACCCTATACAATTTCTTATGATACCCTAATCCTAATACTAGCCCTAGGCCTAATCCTAACCATTTTGCTAACCTGAAACTTCTCCATTTTGCTAAACCTACCCTGAACCCTAAACCTAACCTTATCCATTATTCTAACCCTAACACTAATCCTCATTTCAGCCCTATCCTTAAACTTTATGCTAAAACAAACCCTAAACCCTATCCTGAGCCCCCAAATTCACCTAGCTTTAAACCTAACCCTTACCCTAAGCCTAACACTTACACTAGACCTAGACACAAACCTAACCCTAAATCTACTCCTAAGTGTAACACTAGACCTAACATTAGCCCTAGCCCTAATTCTAGAACTAAACCTACAACAAACCCTAGCACTCATTCTAGCTCTAAACCAAGCCTTAATCAAATTTCTAGATTTAACCCTAACCTAACCCTAATTCTAACCCTCACCCTACCTCTAAACCTAGCTATAACACCATCCCTTACCCTACAGATAACCATAACCCTAGTCCTAATGTTAGGCCTAAGCTGAAAACTAAACCTATCCCTAATCCTAGCCTTAATCTAGTACTATCCTTAAAAGTAAGCATAACCCTAGCTCTATGACTATCTCTAACTCTCGTCCTAGCCCTATCCCTATTTCTAAACCTATATGTTACCATAATCCTAACCCTAGCCCTAACTCTTGCCCTAAGCTTAGACCTAGACTGAACCCTTATCTAATGCTAACTTCAAATCTTACACTAACCCTAATCATAGTCTAACACTAACACTAGTCCTAACCCTAATGCTAATCATATAACTAGTGCTAACCCTAAACCTAGGACTAAAACTGAATTGAGCAATATGCGTAACCCTAAACCTTAACTTAGACCAAATCCTAACACTACACCTAGACCTAAACCTAGGCCTAATTGGAGTCCTAACCCTAACCTTAAAACTTATTGGGACCCTGATTCATATCCTAATATTCATCCTAGCTCTAAACACCATGATAAACTTAAACGAAACCCTAACAGTAACCATAGTCCTAATTCATGTCATAACCCTAACCTTAAAACTCACCCTGACCCTAACTCATATTCTAACATTCACCTTAGCTCTAAACACAACCCTCATCTTAAACTGAACCCTAACAGTAAACCTAGCACTTATTTGAGTCCTAACCGTAACCCTAAAACAAACTCTGATTCTTACTGAGACCCTAAAAGTAATAATAACAATAACCCAAGCTCTAAATATTACCCTAATCTTAATCCTAACACTTACACTACAGCTACCCCTAACCCTAACCATAAAACTAACCCTATTGTAACCCCAGGTTTTACATTAGCCATTTACTTAACCCTAACATGAAAACTAGCCCTAATCTGAGTCCAAAACCTAGATTTAACCCTAACCCTAATCCTAACCCTAGTCCTAAACCTAGCTCTAAGGGCTATCACTTACCCTAAGCCAAACACTAACACTAATGGTAATCCTAGACCTATCCATAATCTTTGGGCTAACCAAAGCTTAACCCTATTAATATCTTAACCAAGCCATCACTCTAACTCTAACCCTATCCCAAACCCTAATACTAACCCTGACCTTATTCTGATCCTAACACCAATCCTAGGTCTAAACCTGAACCTAACCCTAGACCAACCCTAACACTAGCCCTAGACCTAAACCTAATCCTAAATCTAGACTTAACTCTAGTCCTAGACCTAAAAAAAACCTTGCATTAGCCCTAACAAAAACCCTGAACCTAACCCAAAGACCTAAATGTTGTCCTAATTATGCCTGTAACTCTAACTCTAACTCTAACCCGAACATTGACCCTGCCTTTATAGTAAACCTATCTCTAAATTTGACCCTACCCGAAAATCTAAACCTAACACTATACCTAGCCATAACCCTAACCCTAAAACTAGCCCTAAATATAAACCTAGCCCTTACATTACCCATAGCTCTAACCATAGGCATAAACCTAACACAAAACCTAGTGATAATCCCAGGCCTAAACCTACCTTAAGCATTACCCTAACCCTAACCTTCACCCTAACCCTAAGCTCACCCTCACCTTAGTCCTAATCCTTACCCTAAACATAAATCTAAATCTATCCCCAAAAATAACCCTAACCCTAGTCTTAATCCTAAACTTAACCCTAGCCCTAAACCTACCCTTTAACCTAAACCTAACCCCAACCCTATTTGATAATCCTAGGCCTAACCTTAATGCTATAACTAACTGGAAAACTAACCCTAGACCAAACTCTCAACCTCACATCACTATAGACTTAACCCTAGCTCAAACCATAACCCTTACCCTAAACCTAAGCATAACCATAGCTCTAACCCTAAGCCTAAACCTATATCTAACCCCTAACTATAACCCTAAACCTACATCTAAATCTATCCATTACCCTAACATTTTCCCTACCCCTAATGATGACCAAGCCCTAATTGTAACCTAATTCTAACCGTACTCTACTCTTATCCCTAGACTTAACCCTAAACCTAACCCTCACCTGGGCATTACCTTAGCTCAAAACCTAACCCTTATGCTAAACATAACCTGACCCTAAACCTAGTTCTAACCCTAACCCTAGCCATAACTCAAGGCCTATTCCTAACCATAAACTTAGCGCAAAAACATAGCCATAAACTGTCCATTATACTAACCCTTAACCCTTACCATAATGTGAAACCTAGACCTAACCTAACCCTAACATTTAGCTAAACCTAACCTGAACCCTAAACAAAACTCCATCATTACCCTAACTCATACCCAAATGCTAACTTGAGCCCTAACCCTAAACTCTAACTTTAACCAAATTCTCACTCTGACCCTGACACTAATAAATTCCCTAGCTCTAAAGCTGACCCTTACCTTAAACCTAACACTTACACTAGACCTAGCCATAACCATGATCTTAAAATTATCCCCAACCATAAGCCTAGACTTCTCATTAGCCCTATCCCTAATCCTAGCCCTAAACTTAACACAAATCACAGCCCTTATTGTAGCACTAAACATACTCTTACTCCTAACCCTAACCCTAACCCTAACCCTAACACTAGCCCTAACCCTAACACTAACCTAGTCCTAATATTAGCCATAATTTAGCCCTGTTCCTAACCCTAGCCCTAACCCTAGATGTAAGACTAACTCTAACTCTCACCCTAGCCCCATCCTTTGTTCTAACGTAATCCCTTACCAGAACCCTAATCCTATCCCTAATCCTAGCCCTATACTTAGCCATAGTCCTAAATAGATTTAACTTTAATTCTAAATCTAATAATAACTCTAAGCTTAACCCTAACCCTAACCCTAACTTTAAATCTAACTTTAAACCTTAGGCTCAACCTAAACCTAACATTAGCCCTAACCCTAATGCCTAATCCTAAAACTAGCCCTAACCCTAGCCCTAGCTCTAAAACAAAAGTGAACCACAGCCCTAACCCTAATCCTTAACCTAACCCAAACACCAACCCTAACCCTTGCCCTAATTAAGTTTTAATCTGAACCCTAAAACTAACCCTGACCCTGACTCTGACAATAACACTAACCCTAGATCTAAACATAACCCTAACCCTAAACCTAAACCTAACACTGAACATAACCTATCCCTCACCTAAAATTTAGCCCTAAACATAATTCTGGTACTTACATTAGCCATAACCCTAATCCTAACACTAATTTAACACAAAACCTAACCTAATCTGAGACGTAACCCCAGGTTTAACCCTAATCCTAACCCTAACCCTAGCCCCAATCATAAACATAACTCTATTCCTAACCCTAGCTCTAACCCTATCCATTGCCTTAAACATAACCCTAACCAAATGCTAAACCTACTTTTTAACCTATCATTATCCCTAATCCTAACCTTATCCATTACCCAATCCAAACCTAGGCCATAAACCTAACCCTATCATTAAACTAACACTAACCCTAAGGCTAATTTGAGCCCTAACTTTAAGACTTAACCTATCCCAAACCCTAACCCAGACCCTGACTCTAAAATTACTCCTAGCTCTAAACCTGACCCTTACCCTAAAACTAACCCTTACACTACATGTAGCCATAAACCCATAACTAAACTATCTTTAACCATAACTGAAGATCTGATATTAGCCCTAGCCCTAATCCTAGCCTTAAACTTAAAACAAACCCTAGCCCTCATCCTAGCCCTAAACCTAGCCCAATCATAACCTTAACCTTAATCATATCCCTAATCTATTCTAACCCTCACCCTTCCACTAAACCTAGCAAAAACACCATCCCTTACCCTAAACTTAATCCTAACCCTAACCCTAACCCTAAGACTAGACCTAAGCTGAATACTAAACCTAGCCATAATCCTAGCCCTAATTTAACCCTATCCCTAATTCTAATGCTAACCATAGCCTAAGACTAACTTTAACTCTCACACTAGCCCTATCCCTAGTTCTAACCCTAACTCTTATCCCTAGCCCTAAACATAGCCATAAACCTAGCCATAAATCCTTGCCTAATTGTTATTCCTAGTCCTAACCCTAGATCTAACTCTAACTCTATCATTAACCCTAAGCCTAATATTAACACTAGCACTAACCTTAACACTAATCATGAAACTAGCCCTAACCCTAACCTTAGCAGTAAAGCAAAACCGAGTAACAGCCCTAACATTAAACCTTAACTTAAACCAAATCCTAATACTACACCTAGACCTAACCCTAGCCCTAATTAGAGTCCTAACCTAACCTTAATACAAACCCTGACTCTGACTCATATCCTAACACTCACCCTAGCTCTAAACACCACCCAAACCTTAAAACAAACCCTTAGAGTAACCCTAGCCTTATTTTGAGTCCTAACCATAACCCTAAAACTAACCCTGACCTGATTATTAACCTAACACTAACACTCGCTCTAAATATCACCCTAACCTTTAACCTAATCTTAACACTAGAGGTTTAACCCCTAACAATAACCCCAAAACTAACCCTAATTGTAACCCTAGTTCTTACATTAGCCATTACTCTAACCCTAGCCCTTAACCTAACACAAAACTAGCCCTAATCCAAGCCCTAAACCTAGCTTAAAACCCTAACCCTTGCCCTAATCCAAGCCCTACCCCTAGTTTTAAACCTATCCCTTACCCTAAGCCAAACCATAACACTAATGCTAAATCTAATTCTTAACCTAACCAAAACCCTAACCATATTACTAGTCCTAAGCATAGCACTCATTCTAGATCTAACCATAACCCAAACCCTAACCCTAACCCTGATCCTTATTCTGACCCCAACACTAACCATAGGTCTAACCTGAACCTAACCCTAAACTGAAACCTGACAGTAGCCCTTCCAGTAAACTTATAGTTAAACCTAACCCTAACATTAGTCCTAGATCTAACCCTAATCCTAAATCTAGCCATAACTCGAACCTAGACCTAATATAAAACCTGGACATAGCCATAACAATAACATTTAGCCTAAGTCAAACCCTAACTCTTCCCCTAGACCTAATTCTGGCTTTAATTCTAACCATAACCCTAACCTGAACACTGACCCTGACACTAACAGTAACCCTAGTTCTAAACACCACCCCAACCCTAAACCTAACCCTAAAACTATACCTAGCACTAACATTAATTCCAAAACTAGCCTGAATTATAAACAAGTTCTTACATTAGCTGTAGCCCTAACCTATCGCAAAACCTAGCCCTAATCCAAGGCCTACCCTAGCTTTAACCCTAAGGTAATCCTAATCCTAACCATAGCCCTAACCCTAAACCTAAGCCTAATGCCTAGACTTAATCCTTAGCATAACCCTAGTCCTAACCCTAGCTTTAACCTATCCATTACTCTAATGATAACCCTAACCCTTATGCTAACCCTAGGCCATACCCTAATCTTATCCCTAATCCTAACCCTATCCATTACCCTACACTTAACCTGAACCCTAAACCTAAAACTATCATTACCCTATCCTTAAAAATAATGATAATTTGAGTCCTAAAACTAAACCTTAACCTAACAAAAAACCTAAACCTGACCCTAACCCTAATAATACCCCTAGCTCTAAACTTGACCCTAACCATAAACTAACCCTTGAAATAGACCTAGCTATAAACCTAACCCTAAACTATCCCTAACTCTAACCCTAGAACTGACTTTTGCCCTAGCTCTAATCCTAGTCCTAACACTAAAACAAACCTTAGTCCACATCCTAGCCATAAACTTCACCTTAATCATAAATCTAACCCTAACCCTAATAATAACCCTCACCCTAGCCATAAAACTAGCTATAATCCCACCCTTACCCCAAACCTAACCCTAAACCTAAACATAACACTAACCTTAGCCCTAACTCTAGGACTAACCCTAACATTAACCCTTGACCTAAGACTAACTCTAACTCCTACCCTATCCCTATACCGAGTTCTAACCCAATACCTTACCATCACCTAAACCTAGCCCTAAACTTATCACTAACCATATCCCTATCCTTAACCCTAGCTCAAACCCTAGATCTAAACTTAACTCTAAATCTAACCCAAAACCTAAGCCTAAACCTCACACTAACACTAGCCCTAACCCTAACACTAATCCTAAAAGTAGCCCTAACCCTACCCCTGGCCTTAAAAAAAACAAGTCATAGCCTTAACCCTAATCCTTAACCTAAACCAAACCCTAATCTTACACCTAGCCCTACACCTATCTCTAATTCTAGTTCTAAATCTAACCTGAAAAGTAATCCAGACACTGAATCTGACTCTAAAACTAACTCTAGCTCTAAATATTTTCATAACCCATAAACCTAACCCTAACACTAGACCTAGCCCTAACCCTAACCCTATAACTAGCGCTAATCATGATGCTACTTCATACATTACCCGTAGCCTTAACCCTAGCCCTAACCTAACCCAAAATCTAGCCTTAATCTGAGTCCTAAACTTAGCTTTAACCCTAAACTTAAACCTAACCCTAACCAAACAAAAGCCCTAATCCTATACATAACCCTAGCCCTATTCTTAGGTCTAAGCCTATCCATTAACCTCATGATAACCCTAATCCTTATGCTAAACATTAGGCCTAACATTAACCCTATCCATTACCCTAAACCACATCTAAACCCTAAACCTAACCCTGTCATTAACCCAAACCCTAAACCTAATGCTAATTCGAGCCTTAAAGCTTACCTCTAACCTAAACCAAACTCTGACCTTGAATTTGACCCTAATAATAACCCTAGCTCTGAAACTGACCCTTACCCTAAACCTAAACCTTTACACTGGACCAAGCCATAACCTAACCTAAATCTATCCCTAACTTTAAACCCTAGACCTGGCATTAGCCTTAGCCCTAATACTAGCCCTAACCCTAACACAAATGATAGCCTTCATTCTAGCCCTAAGCCAAGCCTTAATCATAACCCTAACCCTAACCCAGCCCTAACCCTAATGCAACTCTCGCCCTAGCCCTCAATTTAGCTATAACCACTCCCTTACCCTACATGTAACCCTAACTCTAACCCTAAACTGAGGTCTAAACCTAACACTAACCCTAGCCCTAATTTAGCCCTAATCCTTAAAACAACCCTAGTCCTAGCCCTATGACTAACTCTAACTCTCACACTGGCCTATCACTAGTTCTAACCCTATCCCTTACCATAATCCTAACCCTTGCCCTATCCTTAGCCCTAGTCCTAACCATAGATCAAATTCTAACTCTAAATCTAACCCTAACTGGAAGCCTAAGCCTATTCATTTTAATTCATTTATATTTAGATTCTATGTCTACAGATGTTGGCTTCAATTATTATTTATAATATAGTCATTAGTTTCAGAAATGGCATACCATTTATGGTGGTATATAGAGAACTTGGTAAGGAGTGCATGCTATGTTAAGGGGGAAAGGAGTGAGGGTATGAGATAAATCTTTCTTAGCAAATTGGAGGAGAACTGTAATGAATAGACAGAGGTAATTTATGGGAGAATGTATAAATTCAAATTCCTTATCTGTATTCATAACATTACCCTATGTATAAATAGTAAAATTTAGGAGGTTGAAAGTGGGATAGAGGGAGGAAGAAAAAAGAGAAAAAATAACAAGAAAGAAAGAGAGGAAGGATGAAAATAAGAGAAAATAAAGGGGGGGGGTGAGGTGGGCCTATGCAATTCCTCTATATCATACTATTCTGGTGATTTAGTTGTTAAAGGCCAATTTCATGCAAATTTCTTGGATTCACGTATGTTGAGATTGTGAGGGCCAGAGGGGGAAGGGTAGAGGAGAGTAGATCATAAGAACAAGAATAAAATGTCTCTCAGAACTCTGTTTCTTCCAGTAGGTGGAGTTGTCTATTCCTAGCTTCAGTCTCTGTGCTAATGGTGGTGGAGGTAGCCAGTTTGAGAGGGCTTGAGCTACTACTTGGAGCCTCCCTACTCCTACAAGTATAGGTACTTGTACAGTTGCTGTTCTGTATTGATAGCTATGTCCCCCAAAACTTGTGAAAAAAATCTTGAGTTATCACAGCTGGAGTTTGGGGAGTTGGAAATCGGGTACCTGAGCAGCCACAGAACTGAGCTGGTAGTCACAGCCACCAATAGATTGTGAGTAAGGTTTTCCAAGATGGATTCCTTCTGTTAACTCTGTAGGGTGTTTGGTGAGGTGGGAGGTTCTGGGGTGATTTGGCCGTGTCCAGAGCTTGGTCTGGTGACCCGCAAGCAAAGCCTCTGTGTTCTGTGCTACCAATCCTCTGCACCGAGAGCACCTGCATGGTCGAGACTTCCGTCTGAGCCAAGAGAGAACCTGAGGACAAGACTTCCTTCTGCACCAAGAGCTCATGCGCTGCTGAGACTTCCATCTGAGCTGAGAGCACATGCACAGCCGAGACTTCTGTCTGTGCAGAGAGCTCATGTGCAGCTGAGACTTCTGACTTCCCACTGAGCAAAGAGCAACCACACAGCCAAGCCTTCCATCTGCACAGAGAGCTCCAGCGTGGCCCTAGTTTTCTTCAAATTTCTATGATATTGGGCAAGATTCATCTTTTACTTAGGCTTACTATGCTCCACAGGTTTGGGCCTTCTCGGTTCAATGGTTCACTGTCAGGAACAGGTTGTATTTTAAGATTTTCCTTCATTATGACTTATTGATGTGAATGAAAATTGAGCTGGAAATTAAACATGGTTGGTAGGAGGTGCTTGAAACTTCACAAATCAGTTCTCACTGGGCAATTTCTGGTTTCTTTCTTTTGAAGGTAGGCCAAAGCTGAAGCACACAAAAGCAACTGTATCTGAGAGCCCTTAAGCAGGAAACAGAGAAATATGTATGTATTGAAGTAAATCTCCCAATGATTTGATCAGATTTCTTTTATACTGTGTGGTATTCATCTTTAACTTGCCCCACTAGGCTCCCCAAGTTTGGGACATCTAGGATCAATGGTTTTCTATACAGGTAAGGGTTAGGGTTATGGTTAGGGTTAGGGTTAGGTTAAGAGCTAGCGTTAGAGTTATTTTTGTTCCAATTTATTTGATACTGGGCTGGATTCATTTTTTTCTTAGCCTTACTATTCTCACCAGGTTTGGGCCTTCTGAGTTCAGTGATTTGCTGTCAGGAACAGTTTTATTTTGAGTTTCTACTTCATTTTGACCTATATGGGTAAATGAAAATAGAGCTTGAAATCAAACAGAGTTGGTTTGAAATGTTGCTTGAAACTTCACACACTCAATAAGATCTCAGTGTGCATTTTCTGGTTTGTTTCTTGTGGAAGTAGCCCTATGCTGAAATAGAAAGAAATAGCTTCATCTGTGAGTGCTTTAGGAGCAATCTTCAATATTTTTGGTTGAATTACTTTGATCCTGTACAGGATTAATCCTTTATATAGCCTTAAAAGGATCCCCAATTTGGGGCCTTTAAGTTCAACGTTTCACTTTCAGGAACAGTTTGAATTTTTAGGTGTCACTTCACTATGGCCTATAGGTGTGAATGACAATGAAGCTGAAAATCAAACAGGGTTGATACTAGCTGCTTGATATGTCACATACTCATTTAGTTCTCTGTGAGCACTCTCTGTTTTCTTTCTATTGAACATAGGCCAAAGGAGAAGCATGCAAAAACAACTTTATCTGAGAGCACGTTAGGAGACAACTGGGAAGTAAGCATGTAATGAACAACCTCCCACAATTATTTGGTCAGATTTCTTTGATACTGTGAAAGATTTATCTGTTAGCCTGCCCTACTTGGTTCCACACTTGTGGGACTTCTAGGACCAAAGGGACTCTAAATGGATTAAGGTTAATGTTAGGGTTAGCGTTAGGATTAGGTTTAGACCAAGTGTTAGGGTTAGAGTTAGTTTTGTTTTCAAATTTCTATGATACTGTGCAGGATTAATCTTTTTCCTATTTTGAGTATACTCCAAATGTTTGGGCCTTCTACATAAAGGGTTTTCTTTCAGGAACAGTTTCAATTTTCATGTTTCTCTTCTTTTGCCCTATAGGGGTGAATGGAAATGAAGCTAGAAATCAAACAGGGTTTGGGCTAGCTGCTTGAATCATCACACACTCAATCAATTCTCAGTGAAGATTCTCTGGTTTGTTTCCTGTGGAAGTAGCCCTAAGCCAAAGTAGAAAGAAACAGCTTTTACTCTGAGTGCTTTAGGAGCAAGCAGAATACACATATAGTGAAAGAGCTTTGAATTTTTGGGTCAGACTACTTTGATCCTGTACAGAATTCATTCTTGACCTAACCTTAGTAGGCTCCTCAAGTTTGGGACTTCATGAAATGAAGCTTGAAATCAAGCAGTGTTTGTGCTAGCTGCTTGAAACTTCACATACTCAATTAATTCCCTGTCGGTACTCTCTGATTTCTTCCTTGTGAAATTATCCCAAAGTTGAAGCATGCAAAAAAAACTTTTATCTGAGAGCACTTTAGGAGACAAATGGAAAATATGCATGTACTGAACTACCTCCCCCAGTCATTTGTTCAGATTTCTTTGATACTGACAGGATTCTTCTGTTAGCTTTCCCCACTAGTCTCCCACAAGTTTGGAAATTATATGATCAAAGGTTCTCTAAACAGGTTTGGGTTAGTTTTAGGGTTAGGGTTAGGGCAAGGGTTAGAGCGAGTGTTAGGGTTAAAGTTAGTTTGTACAAATTTATTTGATAGTGGGCAGGAATCATCTTTTACCTAGCCTTACTATGTTCACCAGTTTTGGGCCTTTTTGGTTCAAGGTTCACTGTCAGGAACAGTTTTAGTTTTAAGGTTTCACTTCATTTGAACCTATACATATAAATGGAAATGGAGCTAGAAATCAAACAGGGTTCGTGCTAGCTGCTTGAAACTTCACACACTCAATCTGTTCTCTGTGGACACTCTGTGGTTTCTTCCATGCAAAAGTAGCTCTAAGCACAAGCATGCAAGAACAACTTTATCCCAGAGCACTTAATGAGAAATCAGGGAAATATACTTGTCCTGAACTACCTCCCTCCAATTATTTGGTCAGATTTGTTTGATACTGCACAGGATTCATCTGCTAGCTTGCTGCCCTGAGTTCCCCAAGTTTGAGACTTGTATGATCAAAGCTCTATAAACAGGATAGGTTTAGGGTTAATGTTAGAGTTAGGACCAGAGTTAGAACTAGTGTTAGGGTTAGAGTTATTTTTGTTCAAATTTCTTTGATACTGGACAGGATTTCTGTTTTACCTAGCCTGATTATGTTCCCCAGTTTGGGGCCTTTTAATTTCAATTTTTCACTGTCAGGAACAGTTTGTATTTTAAAGTTTCACTTAAAGTTATCCTATGTGGGTAAATGGTTAGCATTTGGGTTAGGGTTTGGCTTTGGGTAAAGGAAAGGGTTAGGGCTAGGGTTAGGGTTAGGGCTAGTGTGAGGCTTAAGATTTGGGTTAAATCTAGGGTTAGGGCTTAGAATACAGGTAGGATTTGTGTTAAGCTTAGGGGTAGGGTAAGGACAATGACTAATGTTTGAACTAGGGTTATGATTAGGGCTAGTTTTATGGTTAGGGTTGAAGCTAGGTCTAGTGCTGGGTTAATTTAAGGTTAGGGTAATATTTAGAGCTAGAATTAGTGTTTGGGTCAGCGTCAGGTTCAGGGTTAGTTTTAGAGTTAGGGTTAGGGCTAATTGTAGGGTTAGAGTTTGGTTTACAATAAAGGTTAGTGTTAGGGCTATGGCTTGGTTTTGTTTTATGACTAGGGCTAGGGGTAGTTCAAATTTACGATTAGAATTATTGTTAGATTATGTTAGGGTTTGGTTTATGCTTATGGTTAAAGTTAAATTTAAAGTTAGGTTTATATTTAGAGTTCAGATTAGTTCTAGGACTAAGTATAGAACTAGCAATAGGGCTAGGGCAAAAGTTAGTCTTAGGGCTAAGGTTAGGGTTTGGATAGGACTAAATTAGGGCTAGGATTAATGCTAGGATTAATGTTATTTTTAGGCCTAGGGTTAGGGTGATAGTTTAGTGCTACAGTCTGGCTGAGCACAATTCATGAGCCACTTGTCAAGCAGGAACGAACTTTATTTTTTGAATGCACCCTACACCATCCGAGCTCTCCAGGAATTCCCCTAGAGCCCAACTGCCACCACCGGCTCGGCTCTTCTGGTGAGCACCTCAAACGGAATTCCTATGTCACCACTCTTGAGGCAGATAGGCTGGGTCACATGGGCGGAGCCAAAAGAGACCCCCAATGAGCAGCTCCATGGTCTGAAAGAGCAAAGAAACAGCCCAATGAGAATCATCAGAGAGGAGCCAATCAGCTGGAAGTTTGCTGGGGCCACTTTGGCTGCAGCTCTCAAAAGTTAGGGTTAGGTTTAGGGTTTTGGTTAGGTTTAGGGTAAGGGATGGGGTTATAGCTAGGTTTAGGACTAGGGCAAGGGTTAGAATTAACCCTTGCCCTAGCCCTAAATTGGGTTATGGTTTGGGTTATAATTATATATTTAGGGTAATATATTGGGTTATCGTTTGATTTAGGCTAGGGCTAATTTTAACTCCAGCATTATGGTTAATGATAGTTTTAGGGTTAGGTTTATGGCTATATATATTCTAATGAAATTGTATAGGTTTTAAGCTTAGTGTCAGGTTTAGAGCTAAGGGTATTATTAGGATCAGGGTAATTATTAGAGTTTGGGTTAGGTTAAGGTTTTAAGTTAGGGCTCGAATTAGTATTAGGGTTAAATTTAGGGTAATGATATTGTTAGGTTTAGGTTTCAGGTTAAGTTTTGTGTAATGAATAGGGATATGAGTAGGGATAGGGTTAGGTTTAAGCCTAGGATTAGCATTAGGGTTATGGTTATGGTTAGGGTAATGGATAGGGTTAGAGCTAAGTTTACGGCTAGGGTTATGGTTACAATTAGTGCTAGTGTTAGTGTTAAGGTTAGAGTTTGGGTTAAAGGTACAGTTAGGGCAGAGATTCGGGCTATATTTTGGTTAAGTTAAGGCTAGGGTTAGGGTTACGTCTAATGTAAGTACTAGGGTTACGATTAAGGCCAATTTTATGGTTAGGGTTAGGGCTAAGTCTACTGTTAGATTTAGGGTTAGAGTTAGAGTGATGTTTAGAGCTAGGTTTAGGGTTAGGTCAGGTTCAGGGTTAGTTTAGTTTTTGGCTTAAAACTCAAATTAGGGCTAAAGTTAAGGCTAAGTGTAGGTTTAAGTTTTGGTTTAGGTTGAGGGTCAGGGTTAGGGCTATGGCTTGGTTTTGTATTAGGGCTAGGGCTAGAGTTAGGACTGGTTTTAGGATTAGCATTGAGGTTAGGGACAGGACTAGTGTTAGGTTTAGGTTTAGGCTTATGTTTAGGGTTAGATTTAGATTTAAGGTTAGGTCTAGGGTTAGGGCTAGGGCTAAGAAAAGGTCTATGGTTAGGCTTATGGTTAGAGCTAGGATTACGGTTCCAGTAAAGTATAGGTTTATAACTAGTTTTCGGGCAAGGGTGAGAGTTAGTCTTAGGGCTTTGGTTAGAATTAGGCTTAGGGATATGGCTAAAATTACGGGTAAGATTAGGGCTAGGGTTAGTGTTAGGGTTAGGCCCAGGTTTAGGGATAGGGTTATGATTAAGGCTATGTTTAGGGCTAAGATAAGAGCTAGGGTTTTTTTTAGGTTTAGCGCTAGAATTATGGCTAGGGCTAATGTCAGATCTAGGGTTACCGTTAGGGATATTTTCAAGCTTAGGGTTTTGGCTAGGTCTAGTTGAAGGGTTAGGTTTAGGGTAAGGGACAGATTTAGAGCTAGGGAATTATTAGGGTCATTTTCAGAGTTAGGGTTTGGTTTAGGTTTGAGTTTAGCGTTAGTGCTCAAATTGGCATTAGGTTTAGGGTTATTGGAATAATAGGGTTAGATTTAGGTTTCAGGTTAGGTTTAGGATAATTGATAGGGTTGGGGTTTGTGATAGGTTTACTATTAGGCCTGGGGTTAGCATTAGGGTAAGGTTTATGTTTAGGTTGATGGATACAGTTAGAGTTTATTTTAAGGCTAGAATTATGGTTAGATTAAGTCTTGAGTTTGGGTTAGGGTGACGGTTAGAACTAGGGTTATGTTTAGCATAAGGGTTAGGTTATGAGGTAAGTGTAGGGCTAGAGCAAGGGTTAAGTTCAAGGTTAGGTCTAGGGAAAGAATTACAGTAGTTTCATGTTAGAGTTAGGGTTAGGGCTAGGATTATCATTAGGATTAGGGTTAGGTTTAGTATAATGGATACGGTTAGATTTAGGTTTAGGGTTAGTGTTAGATTTAAGTTTAGGATTAAGGTTAGGGCTATGGTTATGTTTAGGTCTATGGTAAGGGTTAGGTTTTGAGCTAGGGTTAGGGTTATAGTGAGTATTAAGTTTAGGGTTAGGTCTAGGTTTACTTTTCTGTTTAGGGTTATGGCTAGGGTTACCGATAGGTTTAGGGTTAGGTTTAGTGTATTTTGTAGGTTTAGACCTAGGGTTAGGGCTAGGTTTAAGGTTAGCATTAGGGCTAGGGTTAGGGTTAGATTTACAGATAGTTCTAGGTTTATGTTTATGGTAAGTGTTAGGCTTTTAGCTAGGGTTGGGACTAAGGTTAGGGTTAAGTTAGGATTAGGGCTAGGATTAGGGTTAGGGTTATGCTTAGGGCTAGGTTAATGCCTAGAATTAGCTCTAGGTTTTGTGTTAGGTTAAGGCCTAGGGTTAGAGCTGTGGGTAATGTAAGAACTAGGGATATGAGTAGGGCTAGTTTTAGGGTTAGGTTTATGGCTAGGTCTAGTGTTAGGTTTATAATTTTCGTTAGATTCAGGTTTAGAGGTAGGTTTACTTTTAAATTCTGGTCAGTGTTCAGGTTAGAGATAGAGTTAGGGTTATAGCCAGAATTAGGACTATGTTTTGTTCTAGGGCTAGGTTTAATGTTTGGGTTAGAGTAAGGGTTATTGTTACGGCTAGGACTAGGTTTATATTTAGGTCTAGGGCTAGAGTTAAGGCTAGATTTAGGATTAGATTTAGGTCAAATCTAGTGGTAGTGTTAGGGTTAGGGCTACATTAATGCTAGTATTAAGGCTAGAGTTAGCGTTAGGTTTAGACTAAGGGGTTGGGCTAGAGTTATGGTTAGCATTGGTGTTAAGGTTAAGTTTTGGGGAATGGGTTGGGTTATAGCTAGCTTTAGGGCTAGGGTGAGTTTTAGAATTAGGATTAAGCCTAGGGTTATGTTTCAGTTTAGGATTAAGGCTAGGTATAGGGCTAGGTTAAGGGCTAAAGTTTCTCTTAGGGTTATGTCTAGGACCAGGTCTAAGGCGAATATCAGGTCTAGGGTTAACGTTAAAAATAGTTTTAGGCTTAGGTTATGGCTAGGTCTAGTGTAAGAGTTAGGTTTATGTCAAAGGTCAGCTTTAGGGCTAGGGTTATTATTAGGGTCAGGGTCAGGGTTAGCATTTGGTTTAGCTAAAGGTTTAGGATTAAGGCTCAAATTAACATTAGGGTTAGGTTTAGGATTTGGGAAATTGATAGAATTTAGTTTAGGTTTCAGTTAACGTTTAGGGTAATGAATGGGTTAGGTTTAGCAATCAGGTTAGGGTTACCATTAGGGTTAGGATTATATTTAGTGTAATGGATATGTTTAGAGCTAAGGTTAGGGCTAGGTTATGGTTTGGATTAACTTTAGGTAATTGGCTAGGTTTAGGGATAGGGTTAGGGTGTGAGTTATGGTAAGTTTTAGGGTGAGGGTAAGTGTTGAGTTTAGGGCTAGGGTTATATTTAGTTTAGGATAAGGTTAGTGTTTGAGGTAGGGTTAGGGCTAGGGTGAGGGTTAGGTTTAGGTTTCAGTCTAGGTTTACATTTATGGTTAGAGTTAGGTTTAGTGTTAGGGATGGGGTTTTAATTAGGGTTAGGGTTAGGGTTAGGGTAATGGATATGTTTAGAGCTAAAGTTCAGTCTATGTTTAAAGTTAGGATTAGGGCTAGGGTTTGGGATAGGGTTTAGTATAGAGCTAGGGTTATGTTTAGTGTAAAGTTTAGGCTTTGAGCTAGGGTTAGGTCTAAGGTGAAGCTTAGGTTAGGCCTCGGTTTAGGCCTAGGGTTAGGCTAAGTGTTATGATTAGAGCTAAACTTTGGCCTAGAATTAGGGCTAGGTTTTGTGTTAGTTTTAGGGTTAGGGTTTGGACTATGGTAATGTAAGAACTAGGGTTATGTTTAGGGCTAGTTTTAGGGTTAGAGTTAGGGCTAGGTCTGCTGTTAGGTCTTGCTTTTGAGTTAGTGTCATGTTTAAAGCTCAGTGTTAGAATTAGTGTCAGTTTTGGGGATAGTGTTATGGTTAGGGTTAGAGTCAGAATTAAGACTAGGTTTAGGTCTAGGGGTAGGGTAAGTGTTCGGTTTAGATTAAGGGTTATTGTTAGGGCTAGTGCTAGGTTTTTGTTTAGGTCTAGGGCTAGAGTTATAGCAATATTGAAGATTAGCTTTGGGTCTAGGTCTAGTGTTTGCCTTACATATATGTATAGGGTTACCAGTAGGGCTAGTGTTAGGGTTTATTTTAAAGTTAGGGTCAGGTTTATACCTAGGGTTACTGTTAGGGTCTGATGAGGGTCAGGGTTAGCTTCAGAGGTAAAATGAGTGCTATGTTTAAGACTAGTATTACAGTTAGAGTTTAAGTTAGGCTGAGGATTAGGATTAGAACTAGGGTTAGCATTTGGTTTAAGGCTTTGGCTTAGTGTAATGAATAGGGTTAGAGATAGGGTTAGGGCTAGTATTTATGGTTAAAGCTAGGGTCAGGGCTCGGATTAGGTGTTGAATTTGTGTTAGGGTTAGGGCTAGGGTTAGACAATAACTAATGTACGAACTAGGGCTATGATTAAGGCTAGTTTTAGGTTTAGGTTAAGGCTAGATATAGTGTTAGGGTAAATTTTAGGTTAGGGTGATGTTTAGAGCTAGGATTAGTGTTAGGGTCAGTGTAAGAGTCAGGGTAAGTTTTAGAGTTAGGATTAGGGCTAATTGTAGTTTTGGAGTTTGGTTTAGAATAAGGGTTAGTGTTTGGGCTATGACTTGGTTTTGTTTTATGACTAGGGCTAGGGGTATTAATAAGGTTAGTGTGTTGGTTAGCCTAAGAATTAGGGATACGTCTAGAGTTACCCTTATGTTTAGGGTTTTGCTTAAGTAACCTAAGGGTTACCCTTAGGTTTAGGGTTTTGCTTAAGAAAGGGATTTGTTTAGAGCTAGGTTAGGCCTATGGTTATGGTTAAAGTTAGGGTTAAATCTAGGTTTAGGGCTCGGATTAGGCCTAGGTTTTATGTTAGGGTTAGGGCTAGGGTTAGAGCAGTGGCTAATGTAAGATCTAGGGTTACCATTAGGGTTTGTTTTAGTGTTAAGGTGTGGGTTAGGTTTAGTGTTAGTGTTAGGTTTAAGGTTAGGGTAATATTTAGAGCTAGGGTTCATGTTAGAATAGGAGTCAGGATCAGGGTTAGTTTTAGAGTTAGAGTTAGGACTCGAATTACAGCTAGGTTTACTATTAGGGTTCAGTTTAAGGTGAGGGGTGTGTTTAGAGCTAGGGTGAGTGTTAGAATATGAATCAGCATCAGGATTGGTTTTAAGATTAGGATTAGGACTCGAACTAGGGCTAGGGTTATGTCCAGTAGTAGTTTTAGGGTTTGGTTTAAGTTAAGGTTTAGGGTTAGGGCTTATGCCCGGTTTTGTTTTAGTCCTAGGGTTAGGGTTAGTACTAGTGTCAGTGTTAGGCTTAGGCTTAGTGTTACTGTTAAATTTAAAATTAGGGTTAGATCTAGGGTTACTACTGGAACTAAGGATAGGGCAAGGGTTATGGCTAGGTTTAGGGTTATGGTAAGAAATAGGGTTAGAACTAGGGATAGGTCTAGGGTGAAGAGTTAGTCTTGGGGATAAGGTTAGGGTGAGGATTAGAGATAGGGCTAAATTAGGGCTAGGATTATGGCTAGGTATAGTGTTTAGTTAAAACCTAGGTTTAGTGTTAGGGTTAGGGCTAGTGTTAGGGTTAGAGTGAGGGTTAGAATTTACAGTTAGCGTTTACAGTTTAGGTTTTGCGTTGGGGCAAAGTTTTGGTAATGTATGTATTTATAGATAGTTTTAGAGGTAGGATGATTGTTATTATTAGGTTAGGGCTGTGGTTAGGGTTAGGGTTATGATTAAGCCTAGGTTTAAGGCTAGGATCAGGGCTAGGGATTCTTTTTTTTTTTTTTATGATTAGGGCTAGGATTAGTGCTAGGGCTAATTTCAGGTCCAGAATTATGGTTAAAGGTAGTTTTAGGATTAGGAGTACACGTACGTCTAGTGTAAGTGTTAGATTTAGAGTTAGCGTCACGTTTAGAGCTAGGGGTATGATTAGGGTCAATTTCTGGTTTAGGGTTTGTGATAGATTAAGGTTTAAAGTTAGGGCTTGAATTAGAATTAGGGTTAGGGTTATGGTAATGGTAATGGATAGAGTTAGAAATCAGTTTAGGACTAGATTTATGGTTATGATTAGGGCTAGGTTTTGGATTAAGTTAGTGCTAGGGTTAGGGTTATGGCTAATATAATTATTAGGGTTATGATTATGGCTAATTTTAGTGTTTTAGGGCTAGTTTTACTTTTAGGTTTAGGTTTAGGCTTAGGGTGATGTTTAGGCCTCAGGTTAGTGTTATGGTCAGAGTAAGGGTAAGGGTTAGTTTTAGGGTTTGGCTTAAAACTCGAATTAGGGCTGGGGTTAGGGATAGGTGTAGGGTTAGGGCTTGGTTTAGGTTAAAGATTATGGTTAGAGCTTTGGCTCCATTTGGGTTTAGGGCTAGGGTTAGGGTTAGGGCAATTTTTAGAATTAGTGTTAGGGTTAGGGGTAGTGTTAGAATTACGATTAGGCTTCGGTTTAGGGTTAAATTCAGAGTTAGTTTTTTATCTCTACGGATAGGGCAAGTGTTAGGACTAGGATTTGGGATAGGTTTATGTTTATGGGAAGTGATAGGATTAGAATGAGTGATAGGCCAGTGTGAGAGTTAGAGCTATTTTAGGGCTAGGGTTAGGGTTAGGGTTAAGGTTAGGGACAGGGCTAAATTATGGCTAGGATTAGTGTTAGGGCTAGGGTTAGAGCTTGTTTTAGAGGGTTTGGGCTAGATTTAGGCTTAGGCATCGAGTTAGGGTTATATTTAAAGTTAGGTTTCGATCTAGTGTTAAAGCTAGGGCTAAGGATAGGACAATTGTGACCAGATTGGTTAGTGTTAGAGTAGGGTTATGTTTAGGGTAAGGGATGTGGGTTTTGCTAGGTTTAGGGCTACCACAAGGGTTAATATTAGGGTTATGGCTAGAGTTGGGGTTAGGGTTATGAATAAGGCTAGGTTTTTGGCTAGAATGAGATTTAGGGTTGTGTTAGAGTTAGGGATAATATTAGGGCTAGGGCTAATGTCAGGTCTAGGGTTACAGTTAGGGCTAGATTTAGTGTTAGGTTTATGGCTTGGTCCAGTGTAGGGATTAGTTTTAGAGTAAGATTCAGGTTTGTATCTAGGGTTATGTTTACGGGTCAGGGTCAGTGTTGAGGTTTGTTTTAGGTTAGGTTTAGGTTTAGGGTAATGACAAAGTTAGTTTTAGAGTTTAGGTTAGGTTTAGTGCAATGGATAGGGTTAGGGGTAGTGCCTAGTGTTAAAGTAAGGATTAGGGTTATTGTTAGAGTAATGGATATGTTTAGAACTAAGGTTATGGCTAGGGTTATGTTTAGGATTTGATCTAGTTTTGGGTTAGGGTTAGGTTTAAGTTTTGGATAAAAATCTAGGTTTACTACTCGGTTTAAAGCTAGGTTTTGGGTTAGTTTAGGGCTAGGGTTAAGACTATGGCTAATGTATGAAGTAGGGTTATGATTAGTGCCAGTTATAGGGTTACGGCTAGATCTAGTGTTCGTTTGAGGTTTATGGTGATGATGATGTTTAAGAACCAGGGTTAGTGTTAGGAGTAGAATTAAGATATGGTTAGGACTAGGTGTAGGTTTAGGGTTTGTTTTAAGTTAAGGGTTAGGGTTATGGCTATGGCTTGGTTTTGTTTTAGGGCTAAGTTTAGTGTTAGGGGCTAGTTTCTATGATTAGAGTTATCATTAGGGGTAGTGTTAGGTTTAGGTTTAGGCTTAGGTTTAGGATTAGAATTAAAGTTAGGGTTAAATCTAGGGTTATGCCCAGTGCCATGAGTAGGGCTAGGGTTAGACCAAGGGTTAGGGCTAGGATTAGGATTCTAATAAATGATAGGGTTGGAACTAGAGTTAGGGTTAGGGTGAGAGTTAGACTTAGTCTTTGGGCTAGGGTTAGGGTTAGGGTTAAAAATAGGGCTAAATTAGGGCTAAGATTAATGCTACGTTTCGTGTTAGGTTTAGGCTTATGGTTTGGGTTAGGGATAAAATTAAGGCTATGTTCAGTGCTAGGATAAGGGCTAGGGTTTGTGTTAGGGTTAGGGCTAGGATTATGGCTAGGGTGTTAATATCAGATATAGGATTAAGGTTAGGAATAGTTTTATAGTTAGGTTTATGGCTAGGTCAGGTGTAAGGGTTAGGTAGGGTAAGAGTCAAGTTTTTTGCTGGAGGAATTATTAGGTTCACGGTCAGTGTTAGGCTTTGGTTTAGGTTTGAGGTTAGGTTTAGGGCTCGAATTAACACTATGGTTAGGGTTAGCCTAATGATAGTGTTAGGTTTATGGTTATCAATTGGTTTGGGGAAAGCTAAAGGGTTAGGGTTAAGCCTAGGGTTAGCATTATGGTAAGGGCTATGTTTAGGGTAATGGGTACAGTTAGAGTTAAGGTTAGGGCTAGGCTTATGGTTAAAATTAGGTCTTGTGTTAGGGTTAAGGTGAGAGTTAGAACTAGGTTTAGGTTTACGGTTATGTTTAGTGTAAGAGTTAGGTTCTGAGCTATGGTTAGGGCTAGGCTGAGAGTTAGGTTCAGAGTTAGGTCTAGAGATAGGATTTTGGTAAATTTGGGGTTAGGGTTGGGTTAGGGTTAGACCTTGGTTTAGTGTTAGGGTCAGAATAAGGGTCAGGGTTAGGGTTATGTCTTGGCATAGTGTTAGAGCTAAAATGAAGGCTAGGGTTAGGATTATTAATAGGGTTAGGGTTTTGATTAATCTAAAGACTAGGGATTGGTCTAGGGTTACTCTTAGGTTTAGTGTTTCACTTAGGGTAATGGATTGATTTAGATCTAGGTTAAGGCTATGGTTAGGGTTAGAGTTAGAGTTAGAGCTAGGTTTAGGGCTTGGTTTAGGGCTAGTTTTTGTGTTAGGGTTAGGGCTAGGATTACGGCAACAGCTAATGTAAGAACTAGGGTTACCATTAGAGTTAGTTTTAGTGTTAGGTTTAGGGGTAGTTTGAGTCCTAAGGTTATGTTTAAGGTTAAGGTGATATTTATAGCTACAGTTCTTGTTTGGATAGGAGTCCGTGTCAGGTTTAGTTTTAGGACTAGTGTTAAGACTTAAATTAGGGCTATTTTTAATGTTAATGTTCCGTTTGAATTTAGAGCACTGTTTAGATCTAGGGTAAGTGTTAAGATATGGGTCAGGGTTAGGTTTAAGGTGAGGCTTAAGACTCGAATTAGGGCTAGGTTTAGGTCTAAGTGTAGTGTTAGTGTTTGGTTTAAGTTAAGGTTTAGGGTTAGATCTATTGCTCGTGTTTGGTTTACTGCTAGAATTAGGGTTAGGACTATTTTACAATTAACATTAGGGTTAGGGCTAGTGTTAGTGTTAGGCTTAGGCTTAGGTTTAAAGTTAAATTTAGAGTTATGGTTAGGGCTGGGACTAACTTTAGGGCAGGTGTTAGAGCCAGTGTTAGTTTTTTGGTAGTGGATAGGAGTAGAACTAGGGATAGGGTTAGGACAAGATTTAAAGTTAGTCTTAGGGCTAGGGTTAAGATAGGGTTCGAGATAGAGCTAAATTATGGCTAGGATTAGGGCTAGGTTTTGTGTTTAGCATGAGCCTAGGGTTAAGGTTAGGGCTAGGTTTAAATGCAGATTAAGGGAGGAATATCATAGCTAGGTTTAGAGGTAGGGTGAGGGTTAGAATTAGGTTTTGGTGTAGGGCTAGAGATAGGGTTATGATTAAGGCTAGGGATTAGGGATAGGTATGTTTTTTGGGGTTAGGACTCGGATTAGGTCTAGGGCTAATTTCAGGTGCAGAATTATGGTTAAAGATAGTTTTAGGGTTTGGTCTATGGCTAAGTCTAGGCTAAGGGTTAGGTGTTGGGTTACATTCAAGTTTAGAGCTAGGAGTTTTATTGGGATCAAGTTCTTCGTTAGGGTATGGGATAGGTTAAGGTTTCAAGTTTGAGTTTGAATTAGTTTTAGGATTAGGGTTAGGGTAATGATAGGGTTAGATTTAGGATTTAGGTTAGCTTTAGAGTAATGGAAGGGTTAGGATTCGGTTAGGTTTATCCCTACAGTTATCATTATGGTTAGCGTTATGGTTATGGTAATGGATAGAGTTAGAGATAAGTTTAAGGATAGAGTTATGGTTACTACTAGGGCTAGTGTTTGGGTTAGGTTAGGTTTAAAGCTAGGGTTAGGGCTCTGATTAGTGCTAGGTTTTGGGTTATGTTAGGGCTAGTGGTAAGGTTACAGCTAATGTACGTACTAGGTTTACAATTAGGGCTAGTTTTAGGGTTTTAGTGCTAGGTTTAGTGTTAGTGTTAGGTTTACAGTTAGGGTGATGTTTAGAGCTAGAAGTGTTAAGGTCAGTTTCAGGTCAGGGTTAGTTTTAGAGTTCGGCTTCCAAATCAAATTTGGGCTAGGTTTAGGTCTAGGTGTAATGATAGGGTTTAGTTTAATTTAATGTTTAGGGTTAGAGCAATGGCTCAGTTTTGTTTTAGGGCTAGAGCTAGCATTAGGGCTCATTTTAGGATTAGTGTTATTGTTTGGGCTAGTGTTAGGTTTATGCTTAGGCTTCGGGTTAGGGCTAGATTTAGAGTTACATTTTACCTAATGTTAGTGCTAGGGATCAGGATAGGGAAAGGGTTAGCACTAGGGTTAGGACCAGGATTAGGGTTACATTCAGGGATAAGGTTAGAATGAGTGATAGGGCTGGTATAAGAGAGTTAGTCTTAAGGGCTAGAGTTAGAGTTAGGTTTAGGGATAGGGCTAAATTACCACTAGGGTTATGTTAGGGCTAGGGTTAGGGCTAGTTTTAGCATTAGGCTTAGGCATGGTGTTAGGGTTAGATTTAGAGTTAGATTTTGATCTAGGGTTTGTGCTATAGCTAAGGATAAGGCAATAGTTAACACTAGAGTTAGGATTAGAGTGAGAGTTTAATTGAGGGTAAGTGATGTGGTTATAGCTAGGCTTAAGGCAAGGACCAGGGTTAGTATTAGGGTTAGAACTAGGTTTAGGGTTAGGGTTATGATCAAGGCTATGTTTTTGGCTATGATGAGGACTAGGATTTGTTTTAGGTTTAGGGATAGTATTAGGCCTATGGCTAATGTCAGCTCTAGGGTTACAGTTAGGGATATGTTTAGTGTTAGGTTTATGGCTTGGACCAGTGTAAGGGTTAGGTTTTTTGGTTAGGGTCAGGTTTAGATCTAGGGTTATTTTTAGAATCAGGGTCAGGTTTCGGTTTTGGGTTAAGTTATTGTTTAAGTGCAGTGCTCGAATTAGTGTTAGATTTAGGTTTAGGGTAATGACAGGTTTAAGTTTAGGGTTTAGCTTTGGTTTCATGTAAAGTATAGGGTTAGGTTTAGGCCTAGGGTTATCAGAACGGTTAGGGTTATCATTAGGGTAATGGATAGGTTTATCCCTAAGGTTAGGGCTAGGGTTATGTATAGGATTAGGGCTAGTGTTTGGGTTAGCGTTAGGTTTAAGTTTAGGGTTAAGGCTACATTTAGGACTCAGATTAACTCTAGGTTTTGGGTTAGTTTAGGACTAGGGTTAAGACTACTGCTAATGTATGAAGTAGGTTTATGATTACAGCTAGTTATGGGGTTAGAGTTAAGTCTAGGTCTAGTGTTAAGGTTAGGTTTACAATGATGATGATGTTTAGAGCCAGGTTTAGTGTTAGGGTAAGAGTCAGCGTCAGGATTAGTTTTTGTGTTAGGGTTAGACTATAATTAGTGATAGGTTTAGGGATAGGTGTACGGTTAGGGTTTTGTTTAGGTTAAAGGTTAAGGATAGGGAAATGACTCGGTTTTGTTTTAGGGCTAGCGGTAGGGTTTGGGCTAGTTTTATGATTAGTCTTAAGGTTAAGGCTAGTGTAAGTGTGAGATTTTGGCCTAGGTCAAGGATTAGGGATAAGAGTAGAGCTATGGTTAGGTTTAGTCTTAGAGTTAGGGTTAAATTTAGAGTTAGGTTTAGATCTAGGTTTTGTGATAGGGCTAAGTATAGGGGTAGCGTAGGGCTATGTTTAGGGTTAGGTGTATGGTGATGATAAGGGATAGGGTTAGAACTAGGTATATCACTAGTGTGAGAGTTAGAGTTAGTCTTTGGGCTAGGGTTAAGGTTAGGGATAGGGCTAAATTAGGACTTGGATTAGGGCTAGGTTTTGTGTTAGGGTTAGGCCTAGGGTTAGGACTAGGGCTAGTGTAAGGTTTTGTGTTAGGGTTAGGTCTATGGTAAGGGTTCAGAATATAGCTAATTTTAGGAGTAGGGTGAGGGTTAGGGTTAATGTTAGGGTTAGGGTTATGATTAAGTTTAGGTTCATTGCTAGGATGTGTTCTAAGTTTTGTATTATGGTTAGGGCTAGGATTAGAGAAAGGGCTAATGTCAGGTCTAGGTTATTGTTAGGGATAGTTTTAGGGTTAGGTTTATGGCTAGGTCTATTATAAACATTAGGTTTCTTGTTAGGGTCAGGTTTAGAGCTATGGGTATTATTAGAGTCAGGGTGAAGTTTAGGGTTTGGGTTAGGTTAAGGTTTAGGTTTAGGGCTCAAATTAGTTTTATGTTTAGGAATCGGTTAATGACACTGTTAGGTTTAGGGTTCAGAGTAGGTTTAGGTTAATAGATAGGATTAAGGCTAGTGCTAGGATTAGGGTTCTGCCTATGGTTAGCATAAGGATTATAGTTATCTTAGGGTATTGAATACGGTTAGACCTAGGTTTAGGGCTAGGCTTATGGTTAGTATTAGGTCTAGGTTTAGACTTAGGGTTATATTTAGGGCTGGTGTTATTGTTATATTTAGCTTTAGGGTTAAAGCTATGGTAGGGCTTGGATTAGGGCTAGGTTTTGTGTTATATTAGGGCTATGGCTAATGTAGGGACTAGTGTAATGTTTAAGACTAGTTTTATGGTTAATGTTAGGGCTAGGTGTGGTTTTAGGGTTAGTTTTAGGGTTAGGGTGAAGTTTAGAGCTAGGCTTAGTGTTAGTGTTAGGGACAGTGTTCTGGTAGGTTAATGGTTAAGGTTAAAGCCAGAATTAGGACTATGGTTAGATTTAGATGTAGGGTTAGAGTTTGTGTTAGTTGAAGGGTTATTTTAAAGGCTACGTCTAGTTTGTCTTTAGGTCTAGAGCTATAGTTATGGCTAGATTTAGGATTAGGTTTAGGTCTAGGGCTAGTGTTAGGGTTAGTTTTAGGTATATGGTTACCCAGAGTGCTAGTATTAGAGTTCGGTTTAGGGTTAGGTTTAGATTTAGACATAAGATTAGTGTTAGGGTAAGAATAATGGTCAGGGATAGGGTTAGGGTTTGGGTTATGATTAGATCTAAAATGAAGGCTAGGGTTAGGACTAGTTATAGAGTTAGGTTTTGGTTAGGCTAATGATTAGTACTAAGAATACGGTTTACATTAGGTTGAGGGTTTGGCTAGGGTAAGGGATAGGGTTAGAGCTAAGGTTAGGACTAGGGTTAGGGTTAGGTTTAGGTTTAAAGCTTGTGTTAGGGCTTGTATTGGGGCTAGTTTTGTATAAGGGTTAGGGCTAGTGTTATGGTTATGGCTATTGTAAGATATAGGGTTACAATTAGGGTTAGTTTTAGGGTTAAGTTTAAGGCTAGGTCTAGTGTTAGTGTTAGGTTTATGGTTAGGGTCATGTTTAGAGCTAGGTTTAGTGTTTGGATATGAGTCAGGGTCATGGTTAGGTTTAGGGTTAGGGTTAGAGTTCAAATTTGCGCTAGGTTTAGGGCTGGTGTAGGTTTAGGGTTTGGTCTAGTGTAAAGGATAGTGTTAGAAGTATGGCTCAGTTTTGTTTTAGTGCTAGGGCTAGGTTTAGGACTAATTTTAAAAATAGCATTAGAGCTAGAGCTAGTTTCAGGGTTAGACTGAGGCATTAGGTTAGGGTTAGTTTTAGAGATAGGTTTTGATCTAGAGTTCGGACTAGGGTTATGTTTATGGTTAGGGCTAATTTAGGATTATGGTTATGCTTAGGGTAGGTTTAGGCCTTGGATTAGAGCTAGGTTTATGTTAGATTTAGGCCCAGGGATAAGGCTATGTGTAATGTAAGATTTAGGGTTCTGATTAGAGCTTGTTTTTAGGTTAGGGTTATGGCTATGTCTAGTGTTAGTATTAGGATTTGGGTTAGGTTCAGGTTTAGAGCTAGGTTTAGTGTTAGTGTTAGGGTCAGTGTTTAGGTTACAGTTATGTTTTAGGTGAAAGCCAGAATTAGGACTAGGGTTAGGTCTAGGGATATGGTTAGTGTTTGCTATAGGTTAAGAATTGTTAGGTCTAGGGCTCAGGCTTTTTGTAGGTGTAGGTCTAGTGTTATGGCTATATTTAGGATTATGTTTCTTCTAGTGCTAGTGTTACTGTTAGGTTTAAGTATAGATTTACTGGTTTGGGAAGTGTTAAGGTTCAGTTTAGTGTTAGGGTCAGGTTTACACTTATGGTTAGTGTTAGGGTCAGAATAAGTGTTCAGGGTTAGAGTTATGTGTAGAGATAGAATCCTTTGCCTACCTCAAAACCTAACTCAATTACGAGTTCTATCTAGTAATTGAGTTAGGTTTTGAGGTAGGCTAAGGATTAAGTTTAGGATTAGGGTAGCATTAGTGTGAGGGTTTGGCTTGGGAAAGAGATAGAGTTTAAGGTAGGGTTAGGGTTAGGGTTAGGGTTAGGGCTAGGGTTAGGGTTAGGATTAGAGTTAAAAAAAGGCTTAGGTCTTGGATTTTGGCTAGGATTTGTGTTATCATTAGGGCTAGTATAAGAACTAATGATAAAGGCTAATGAAAGAACTAGGTTTCTGCTTAGGGTTAGTTCTATGGTTAGCGTTAGGGCAATGTTTAGAGCTAGGGTTAGTGTTAGGGGCCGAGTCAGTTTCAGGTTTATTTCTAGGGTTAGGGTTAGGACTCAAATTAGTGCTAGGTTTAGGACTATGTGTAGGTTTAGGGTTCGATTTAGGTTAAGGTTTGTTGTTATGGCTCAGTTTTGCTTTAGGGTTAGGGTAGTTTTAGGGCTAGTTTTCCAATTAGCATTAGGATTTGGGCTAGTGTTAGGGCGAAGTTTATACTTAACTTTAGTTTTAGATCCAGATTTAAGCCTTGCCCAAAGGTTAGGGCTAAGTTTGGGGCTAGGGATAGGGCTAGCATTTGGGTTAAGCTAAGAAATATTTTTAGAATTAGGGATAAGGCTAGGGGGAGAGTTAGAGTTAGTTTTAGGGATAGGGATAAGTTTAGGTTTACTGTTATGGCTAAATAAGGGCTAAGAATAGTGCTAGGGTTAGTGTTAGATTTATGCCTAGGTTTAGGGCTAGGGTTAGGGTTAGCATTAGGGTTAGGGTAAGATATGATGTTACAGCTATGTTTAGTGCTAGGACAAAGGATAAAATTAGGGTTAGGGCTAGGGTTAAAATTAGGGTTACAATTAAGGCTAGGCTTAGAAGTAAGATTAGGTCTAGGGCTAGGGCTAATGTCAGGTCTAGGGTTAAGGTTAGGCTAGGTTTAGGGATAGGTCTATTGCTCAGTTTTAGAACTAGGCCTAGGATTAGGACTAGTTTTATGATTAGTGATACCATTAGGGCTAGTGTTAGGGTGAAGTTTAGGCTTAGATGTATTGTTATGGTTAGATCTAGGTTTAAAGCTATGGCTAGGGTTAAGGTTAAGTTTAGGGCTATTGTTAGGGTTATGGTAATGGAAAGGGTTAAAACTAGAAATAGGGCTAGGTTGAGAGTTTAATTTAGTCTTTATGCTAGTGTTAGGTGTAAGCTTAGGGTTAGGGCTAAATTAGGGCTAGCATTAGCTCTAGGGTTAGTGTTAGGGTTAGGCCTATGGTTAGGTTTAGGATTAGGTTTACGGGAAAGGTGAGGGTTATAGCTAGCTTTAGGTCTACGGTAAGGGTTCCAATTAGGATTAGGAGTAATGTTAGGGTTGGGTTAGGATTCAGGCTAGGTTTAGGGTTAAGCTGAGGGTTTGTGTTAGGGTTAGGGCTAGGATTAGGTGTAGGGATAATGTTTTTTGGAGATTTATGTTTAGCATAATTTTAAGTGTTAGGTTATTGCTATGTCTAGTATGAGGGTTAGATTTATCATAGGGGTCCGGTTTAGAGCTAGGTGTATTATTAGAGTCAGGGTCCTGGTAGGGTTGGGTTTAGGTTAAGTTTTAGGGTTAAAGATTGAATTAGCTTTAGGGTTAGGTTTACAAATAGGATAATGAATAGGATTAGGTTTTTGGTTCTGGTTAAGTTTAGAGTAATGGATAGGGTTAGTGTTAGCGAGAGGGTTATTGTTAGGCCTAGGGATAGCATTTGGTTTAGGCTTATCTTTAGGATAATGGATAGGTTCAGAACTAAGTTAGGTCTAAGATTATGGTTAGGATTAGGTTTAGGGTAAGTGTAGGCATTTGATCTAATGTTAGGGCTAGGGCGAGGGTTAGGGGTTGAGTCAGGACTAGGGTTAAATTTAGGTTTAGGGTTATGTTTAGACTAAGGATTAGAGTGTGAGCTAGGGATAGGGCTAGGGCGAGGGTTAGCATTAGGCTTAGGTCTAAGGTTATGGTTAGGGTTATGATTAGGGCAAGGTTTAGGGCTAGGATATGGCTAGGTTTTGTTTGATGTATAGGGGTAATATTAGGGCTATGGGTAATGTAAGAGCTAGGGATACGGTTATGGCTAGTGTTGGGGTCAGGGTTATGGATAAGTCTAGTGTTAGGTTTAAGTTTTGGTTTAGGATAAGGTTTAGAGGTAGGGTTTTTGTAAGGTTAAGTGTCATTGTTGGGTTAGGGTAATTATTATGGTTAGGGACACAATTAGGACTAATGTTTGGTCTAGTCATAGGTTTAGACTTTAAGTTAGGTTAAGAGTTATTGATGGGGCTAATGCTGGGTTTTTGTTTAGGGATAAGGCTAGATTTATGACTGTTTAGAATTAGGTTTGGTTTTTTGTAAGTCTTACTGTTAGGTATAGCTATAGGTTTACCTGTAGAGGTAGTGTCCGGGTTTGGTTTACGGTTAGGGTCAGGTTTAGATCTAGGGTTAGTGTTAGGGTCAGAATAAGGGTCAGGTTTAGGATTAGGGCTAAAGCTAGAATGAGGGCTAGGTTTAGGACTAGTAATAGTGTTAGGTTTTGAGGTAGGCTAAGGATTAAGTTTAGGACTAGAGTAGCATTAGGGAGAGGGTTTGTATTAGGGTAACGGATAGGGTTAGAGGTACAATTAGGGTTAGGGTTAGAGTCATGCCTCAGATTAGGACTAGGATTGGTGTTAGCATTAGGGCTATGGCTAATGAAAGAACTAGTTTTCTGATTAGGGCTAGTTCTAGGATTAGCATTATGGCAATGTTTAGAACTAGGGGTACTGTTAGGGTCCAACTCAGATTCAGGGTTATTTCTATGATTAGGATTAGGACTCAAATTAGGGCTAAGTTTAGGGATAGGTGTAAGGTTAGTGTTTGGTTTAGGTTAATGGTTTTTGTTTTCAGTTTTGTTTTAGAGCTAGGGTAGGTTTAGGGATAGGTTTTCAATTAGCATTAGGTTTAAGGCTAGTATTACAGTGAGGTTTTGGCTTAAGTTTAGAGTTTACAACCAGGTTTAGGGCAAGGGTGATGGTTAGAGTTAGGGTTGGGACTAGGGTTAGTGCTAGGTTTGGGTTATGGTAAGGGATACGTTTTGAAATTTAGATAGGGCTAGGGCGAGAGTTAGAGTTAGTTTTAAGGCTAGGGATAGGATTAGGATTAGGATTAGGTATAAATTAGGGCTAGGATTAGCACTAGGGTTAGTGTTAGGTTTTGGCCTAGAGTTAGGGCTAGAGTTAGGGTTAGCATTAGGGTTAGGGTAAGGTGTGATGTTACAACTACCCTTTGGGCTATGGCATGGGATAAAATTAGGGTTAGGTCTCCGGTTAAGGTTAGGATAAGGATTAAGTCTAGGTTTAGGGCTTGAATTAGGGGTACTCTTTGTGTTAGGGTTGGGGCTAGGATTAGGTATAGGGCTAATATCATATCTAGGGTTATGGTTAGGGATAGATTTAGGCTAAGAATTTTGGGCAGGTCTATGTAAGTGTTAGGTTGAAGTTTAAGGTCAGGTTTACAGCTAGTTGTGTTAATAGGGTCAGAGTCAGAGTTAGGGTATGGGTTAGGTTAAGGTTTAGGGTTAGGGATAAAATTAGTCTTAGGGCTAGGGAAAGGGTTAGGTTTAGGGTTAAGTCTAAATTAGGGCTAGAATTATTGCTAGCGTTAGTGTTAGGTTTGGGCCTAGGTTTAGTGCTAGTGTTAGGGTAAGGTATGATGTTACAGCTCAGTTTTTGGCTAGGTAAAAGAATAAAATTAGGGATAGGGCTATGGTTAAGGTTATGGTTAGGATTAAGGCTAGGCTTAGTGCTAAGATTAAGGCTAGGATTTATGGGCTGGGGATGTGGCTCAAGTGGTAGCACGCTCGCCTGGCACGCGTGTGGCCCGGGTTCGATCCTCAGCACCACATACAAACAAAGATGTTGTGTCTGCCAAGAACTAAAAAATAAATATTAAAAAAAAAAAAAAAACAATTAAAGGAAAAAAAAAAAAAGCTAGGATTTGTGTTAGGGTTAGGGCTAGGGCTAATATCAGGTCTAGGGTTATAGTTAGGGATAGTTTTATGGTTAGGTTTATAGCCAGATCTATTGTAAAGTTTAGGTTGAGTTTTAGATTCAGCTTTGCAGCTAGGGTATTATTAGGTTTGGAATCGTGGTTAGTGTATGTGTTTGGTTAAGGTTTACGGTTAGGGCTCAAATTAGCATTAGAATTAGTATTTGGGTTAGGGTAATGGATATGGTTCGGTTTAGGGTTCAGTTTAGGTTTAGGGTAATGAACAGCCTTAGGGTTTGGGATAGTGTTAAGGTTAGGCTTAGGGATAGAATTCAGTTAGGGTTATGAATAGGGTAATGGATAGGATTAGAGCTACATTTAGGGCTAGGGTTATTGTTAGGTTAGAGCTATGGTTAGTTTTAGGACTAGGGTTATAATTCAGTTAGAGTTATGTTTAGGGCAATAAATAAGATCAGAGCTAGGGTTAAGGCTAGGGTTATGGTTAGGATTTGGGCCATGGTTTGGGTTAGGTCAAGGTTTAGTTTTTAGTTTAGGTGTATGTTAAGTGTTAGGGCTAAGGTGAAAGTTAGGGATAGGGTTAAAGTTAGGGTTAGGTATCAGATTAGGGCTAGGTTTTGGTTTAAGTTAGGCATAAGATAGAACTATGGCTATTGTAAAACTATAGTTAAGTTTAAGGTTAGTTTTAGAGATAGCATTAAGTCTAGCTCAAGGTGTAGTGTTTAGATTACATTTAGGTTTATGGAGATGTTTAGAGATAGGGTTAGTGTTAGGGTCAGAGTCAGGACCAGTGTTACTGATCAGGGTTAGGGATAGGACTCAAATTAGGGCTAGGATTAAGGGTAGATATAGGGTTAGGTTTTGTGTTAGGGTTATGGTAAGAATTAGGGATAAGGATAATGTCAGATCTAGCTTTACCGTTAGGCTAGGGTTTGGTTAGGGCTATGGCTCAGTTTTGTTTTAGAGCTAGGGCTATGGTTATGGCTAGTTTTAGGATAAGTGATAGTGTTAGGGCTAATTGTAGGATGAGGTTTATGCTTAGATTTATTGTTGTGATTAGATCTAGGTTTAGGTCTAGGGCCTGCATTAGGATTAAGGTTAGGGATACTGTTAGGGTTACAGTAACAGATAGGGTTAGAACAAGAAATAGAACTGGGGTGCGATTAGAGATATTCTTTGGTTTAGGGTTAGGGGTAGGTTTAGGTTTAGTGCTAAATTAAGGCTAGGATTAACGCTAGGGTTAGTGTTAGGTTTAGGCCTAGAGTTACAGCTAGGGTAAAGTTTAGTGTTAGTGCTATGGTTAGCATTAGATTTAGGGGAAGGGATGGGGTTATAGCTAGGTTTAGAGCTAGAGTTCGGGTTAGAATTTGATTTAGGTCTATGGTTAGTGTTCAGGTTAAGATTAAGGCTTGATTTAGTGCCAGGATGAGCATGTGTGTTAGGGCTAGGGCTAAGATTAGGGCTAGGGCTAATGTCAGGTTAGGTTCAAAATAAGTGGTAGTTTTATGGTTAGGTTATGGCTTGGTCTAGTGCAAGGATTAGGTTTAGAGCTAGATGTTTTATTAGGGTCAGGATCCGGGTATGGTTTGGTTTAGGTTAAGCTTTTGGGTTAAGGCTTGTATTAGCATTAGTGGTTGGTTTAGGTTAGGGTTAGGTTTAGGATTCTGGTTAGGTTTAGAATAGTGAATATGGTTATTGTTAGCAATAGGCTTAGCATTAGGCCTAGGGTTAGAATTTGGTTTAGACTTATCTTTAGGATTATCAATAGGGTTACAGTAATGTTAGAGCTAGTTTACGGCTGGTTTTAGGGTTAGGCCTAGGGTTAGTATCAGGGTTAGGTTTAGGGTAAGTATTAGGTTTTGAGCTAGGGTTAGGTCTAGGGCGAGGGTTAGGGTTAGAGTCAGGGCTAGGATGAGGGTTAGGGTTAGTGTTATGATTGGGGAAAGGGTTAGAGTTTGAGCTCGGTTTAGGACTAGGTCGAGGATTAGGGTTAGGTTTAGATCTAGGGTTATGGTTAGAGTTATAATTAAGGCTAGGTTTAGGGCTAGATAAGGGCTAGGTTTGTGTGATGTTTATGGCTAGCATTAGGGTTATGGGTAATGTAAGATTTTGGGTTATGCTTATGGCTAGGTTTTGGGTTAGGGTTATGGATAAATCTAGTGTTAGGGTTAGATTTTGGGTTAGGATAAGGTTTAGAGCTAGGGTTTGTGTTAGAGTAAGCCTCAGTGTTTGGGTTAGGGTTAGGGCCAGAATTAGGAGTAGTGTTGGGTCTAGGGATATGCTTAGTCTTTGTGTTAGGTTAAGGGTTATTGTTAAGACTAGTTCAAGATTTCTGTTTAGGGCTAGAGCTAGATTTATGACTCTTTTTAGCATTAGTTTTGGTCTAGTGCTCTTTTTCCTTTTAGGTTGGCATATAGGTTTACCAGTAGGGGTAGATTTAGGGTCCAGTTTAGGGTTAGTGTCAGGTTTAGATCTAGGGTTAGTGTTATGGTCAGAATAAGGGTCAGGGTTTGGGTTAGGGCTAGAGCTAGAATGAGGCCTAGGGTTAAGACTAGTAATAGAGTTGGGGTTTGGGATAGGCTAAGGATTAGTGTTAGGATTAGGGTAGCATTAGGGTGAGGGTTTGGCTTAGGGTAAGGAATAGATTAGAGGTAGGGTTAGGATTAGGGATAGGGTTAGGGATAGCGTTAGGGTTAGGGTTAGTCTTAGAGTTAAACCTAGGGTTAGGGCTCCTGATTAGCACTAGGATATGTGTTAGCATTAGGGCTACGGCTAATGAAAGAACTTGGTTTCTGATTAGGGCTACTTCTTGGTTTAACATTAAGCCAATGTTTAGAGCTAGGGTTAGTTTTAGGTTCAAGTCAGGGTCAGGGTTCCTTCTAGGGTTATGTTTAGCAATCAAATTATGGCAAGGTTTAGGGCTAGGTTTAGGGTTAGTGTTTGGTTTAGGTTAAGGGTTAGGGTTAGGTTTATGGCTCAGTTTTTTTTTTTTTTTTTTTTAGGGATAGGTTACAGTTAGGGCTAGTTTTTCAATTAACATTGCTGTTAGGGATAGTGTTAGGGTTAGATTTATGGTTAGGGTTAGGATTATTTTTAGGGTTACAATTAAGATTACCTTTAGAGTTAAGGGTAGGCTTAGAGTTAGTATTAGGGTTAAGGTTGGGTTTAGGTGTAGTGTAAAAGTTAGGGTCAGAGTTAGGGTTAGGGTTTGTGTTAGGGTTAAATTTGGAGTTAGGGTAATTTTTAGGGATAGGTTTATGATTAGGTTTAGTGTTATGGTTAGCGTTAGGGTTAGGTTTATGTTTTGTGTTATGGTTATCATTAGGAATAGGGTTAAGATTATGGTTAGTGTTAGCATTAGGGTTAGGTTTAGTTTTAGTGTTTGTGTTAAGGTTAGGGTTAAGTTTAATATTGTGGTTAGTGTTAGGTTTATGGTTAGTGTTAGGGTTATGGTTAGAGTTTGGCTTAGGGTTAGGGTTATGGTAAGCTTTAGGGTTGATATTAGTGTTAGGGTTAGGATTAGGGTTAGGTTTAGTTCTAGGATTAGGGTAAGGCTTAGGGTTAGGTTTAGGTTTAGTGTTAGTTTTATGGTTATGCTTAGGTTTATGGTTAGTGTTAGGTTAAGTTAGGGTTTGTGTTATGGTTAGGGTTTGCTTTAGGGTTAGGTTTACAGTTAAAATTATGGTTATGGTTAAAGTTAGGGTTAGTATTAGGGTTAGGGTTAGGGTTAGTGTTAGAGTTTGGGTTAGTTTTTGTGATATGGTTAGGTTTAGGGTTAGGGTTCAGGTTAGGGTTAAGATTAGTTTTAGGGTTAGGGTTGGTATTAGGGTTAATGTTAGGTTACTGTTAGTGTTAGGTTAGTGTTTGTGATAGGGTTATGGTTAAGATTTAATTAGGGTTATGGTTAAGATTAGAGTTAGATTTAGGATTAGACTTAGGGTTAAGGTTAGGGTTTTGATTATTGTTAGGTTTAGGTTTAGGGTTAGGGTTACAGTTAGTTATAGGTTTAGGGTTGAAGTTAGGGTTAGTGTTAGGGTAAGGTTCAGGGTTATTGTAAGGGTTAGTGTTAGGATTAGGTTTAAGGTTAGGTAAGGGTTAGTCTTTAAGTTGGTTTAGGGTTAGGGTTATGGTTTTGTTAGGGTTTGAGTTAGGGTTGGGGTTAGTGTTAGGGTTTGTGTTAGTGTTAGAGTTCAGGTGTGATTTAGTGTTAGGGTTATTGATAGAGTTACATTTAGGGTTCATGTTAGAGTTTTGGTTAGGGTTAGTTATAGGTTTATGGTTAGGATTAGCATTAGTGTAACACTTAGAATTAGGGTTAGGTTTAGGATTAGTGTTCAGGTTAGTGTTAGAGGCTCAGTGTTAGCATTAGGGTTATAGGAAGTATTAGGGTTAGGATTACTTTCATGGTGAGGTGTTTGGTTAGTGTAAGGGTTAGGATTAGTGTTTGTGAGAGTTTTAGGTTTAGGGTTAGGGTTTGTGTTAGGGTTAGGTTTAGGTTTAGGGGTATTGAAAGGGTTATGGTTAGTGTTAGCATTAGAGATAGTGTTACAGTTAGGGATATGTTTAGGGTTAGTTTTAGGGTTAGGGCTGGGGTTAGGGGTAGGGTTCCTGTTAGGTTAAGTTTTAGTGTTATGGTTAGGGTTAGTTTTATGGTTAGGATTAGGGTTATCGTTAGGTTTAGGGTTAGTGTAAGGGTAGTGTTAGGGTTAGTGTTAGGGTTAAAGTTAGGGTTCATTATAGTGTTAGGGATAGGGTTATTGTTAGGTTTAGGGTTAGGTTTAGGGTTAGCTTTAATTTTAGTGTTAGAGTTAGGGTTAGTGCTAGTGTTACAGTTAGGGTTAGGGTTAGTTTTAGGGTTCGTTTTAGGCTTAGGATTAAGGTTATATTTAAGGTCAGTTTTAGGGTTAGCGTTAGTGTTAGGGTTCAGTTTAGGGTTAGGGTTAGTGATAACGTTAGTGTTGGGGTTAGGTTTAGTGTTAGGATTCAGGTTAGGTTTAGTGTTAGCTTTAGTGTTAGTGTTAAGGTTAGTCAGAGTGTTAGGTTTAGGAATAGGTTTATGGTTAGGCCTAAGAATAGGGTAAGGTTTAGTGTTAAAGATAGTGTTAGGTTCCATTTTAGGATTAGGGTTAGGGTTATGTTTAGGGTCAGTTCTAGGTTTATCTTTAGGCTTAAGGTTTGGGTTAGGTTTAGGTTTAGTTTTACAGATAGGGTTAGTGTTAAGTTTAGTGTTAGGATTAGTATTTGTGTGAGAGATATGGTTTGTGTTAGGGTAAGGGTTAGGGTTATGGTTAGAGTGAGGCTCAGGGCTAGGTTTAGGGTAAGTATTAGGGTTAGTGGTAGGTTAGGGATAGAGTTAGGATCAAGGTTAGGATTAGTGTTAGGGTTTGTGTTATGGTAAGGGTGAGGGTGCCGGTTAAGGGTAGGGTTAGGTTTAGGGTTAGGTTCAGTGTTAGTGTTAGTGTTAAGGTCAGAGTGAGGGATAGTTTTATGTTTAGGGATAGGATTAGGGTTACTTTTAAGTTTAGGGTTAGAATTAGGATTAAGGTTAGTTTTATGGTTAGGTTTAGTGTTAGGGTTAGGGTTATGTTTATGGTTAAGGTTAGTTTCAGGGTTAGGGTTAGGGTTAGGGTTCTCGATATGGTTAAGGTTAGTTTTAGAATTGGGGTTAGGGTTTGGGTTAGGGTTAGTGTTAAGGTTAGTTTTAGGGTCAGAATTATGGTTTGTGTTAGTGTAAGGATTAGGTTTAGGTTTTGTGTTTGGGTTAGAGTTAAAATTAGGATTTTGGTTATGATTAGAAAAAGGTTTAGAGTGAGGCATAGGTTTAGGTTTATGGTTAGTTTTAAGGTTACGGGTAGTTTAGGTATAGTGTTAAGGTAAATGTTAGGGTTAGTGTTAGTGTTAGGGTTAAAGTAAGGGTCAGGGATAGGGTTAGTGTTAGGTTTAGGGTTACGCTTAGCGTTAGGTTTAGTGATCTGGTTATTGGAATTATGGTTAGTGTTAGGGTTAGGGGTAGGTTTAGTGTTAGGGTTTGTTTAAGGTTTAGGGTTAAGGCTTAGGGTTAGGTAATGGTCATGGTTAGGGTTAGGATTCAGTTAAGGTTAGGGTTAGTGTTAGGTTTAGGGTTAGGTTTAGGGTTAGAGTTTGTTATATGATTAGGGTTGGGTTTAAAGTTAGTGTTAGGGTTAGGATTAGTTTTAGGGTTAGTGTTAGGGTTAGAGTTAAGGTTAGGTTTAGGTAAGTGTTAGGGCTAGCTTTATGGTTAGGGTTAGTGTAAGAATTAGTGTTAAGGATAGGGATAGATTTATTTTTAGTGTTAGGTTTATGGTTAGTGTTAGGGTTACTATTAATATAAGGGTGTTAGTTTAGGGTTAGGATTACTGTAAGAGTAAGTGTTACGTTAGGTTTAGGGCTAGCGGTAAATTTAGTGTTATGGTTATTGTTAATTTTAGGGCTAGTGTTAGGGTTAAGGTTAGGGTTAGTGTTAGTCTTAGAGTTTAGATTTGGGTTATAGTTAGGGTTAGGATTTGTGTTAGGGTTACGGTTAGGATTATGTTTAGGGTTTCCTTTAGGGTTAGGGTTAGGTTAGGATTAGCATTAGGATTAGGGTTAGGTAGTGTTAGGGCAGGGTTAAGGTTAGTGTTAGGGTTCAAGTAAGGGTAAAAATTAGGGTTAATATTAGGATTGGGGTTAGGTTTTGTGTTTGGTTGTGGTTAGGGTTAGGTTTAGGGTTTGTGTTAGGGTTAAGGTTAGGGTAAATATTAGTTTTCGGTTTATGGTTAGGGTTATGGTTAGGGTTAGTGTTAGGGTTAGGGTTAGGTTTATACTTAGTTTTAAAGTTAGTGTTAGGGATAGGTTTAGGTTTAGGGATATGTTTAGGTTTAGGGTTAGGTTTAGAGATATTGTTATGGTTAGGTTTAAGTTTAGGATAAGTGTTAGGGTAAAAGTTAGGATTAATGTTAATGTTAGGGTTAGTTTTAGGGTTCAGGTTCGGGTTAGGTTTTCTTTTAGGGTTAGGGTTATGGTACGTTTTGAGTTAGGATTAGGTTTAAGGTTAGTTGTAGGGTTATGGTTATGTTTAGATTTACAGTTAGGGTAAAATTTAGGGTTAGGTCTAGGGTTACAAATAGAGTTACTTTTAGTGTTAGTGTTAGGGTTAGGGTTAGTATTAGGATTAGGTTTTAGGTTAGTGTAAGTTTTAGGTTTACAGTTAGGGTAAAATTTAGAGTTAGGTTTAGGGTTACAAATAGAGTTACTTTTAGTGTTAGTGTTAGGGTTACGGTTTGTGTTAGGATTAGGTTTTAAGTTAGTGTAAGGTTTAGTGTTATGATTTGTGTAGGGTTTATGATTAGGATTATATTTAGGGTTATGATAAAGGTTAGGATTAAGGTTAGATTTAAGTTGAGGTTTAGGGTTAGGTTAGTGTTAGGGTTAAGGTAAGGGTTAGAGATAGTTTTAGGTTCAGGGTTAGGGTTAGGGATAAAATTAGTATTAGGATTAGGGTTAAGGTTTGGGATAAATTAGGTTTAGGATTACGGTTACGGTTCGTGTTAGGGTAAGGGTTATGTTTTGTGTTAATTTTAGGTTTAGGTTTAGAGTTAGGGTTAGGGGTTATGTTAGTGATAGGGATAGGGTTATGGTTTAGGGTGGTGTTATGGTTAGAGTTAGGGTTAAGTTTAGGTTTAGTGTTTGGGTTAAGGTTAGTGTTAGGTTTAGGTTTAGGGTTAGGGTTATTGTTAGTGTTAGTGTTAGTGTTAGGGTTAGGTTTAGGGTTAGGTTTTAAATTAGGTTTAGGGTGAGGCTTAGGGTTAGTGTCATTTTTAGGTTTAGCTTTGGGGTTAGGTTCAGGGTTGGTGTTAGGGTTAGGGTTAGGGTTAGGTTAAGGTTAGTATTTGTTTTAAGTTTTATGCTAGTGTTAGTGTTAGGGTTAGTGTTGCAATCAGCTTTAGTGTTAGAGTTAGTTTCAGGTTAGGGGTAGGGTTAGTGTTCATGTTTGGGTTAGGGTTAGCATTATTGTTAAGTTTAGGGAGAGGGTTAGAGTTTGGGTTAGTTTTAGTGTTAGTGTTAGGTTAGTGTTAGGGTTAAGGTTAGGGTGAGTGTTAGTGTTAGGTTTAGGGTTAGGGATATACTTATGTTTAGGGTTAGGGTTAGTGTTAGTTACAGGGTTAGAGTTAGGGTAAGGGTTAAGGTTAGTGTTAGTGTTAGAGTTAGTATTAATGTTTCAGTTAAGTTTAGGTTTTGTGTTAGTATTACAGTTAGCAATAGTTTTAGGTTTAGTATTATGGGTTAGTTTTATGGTTAGGTTAGTGTTAAAATCTCTGTTAGGTTTAGGGTATGGTTAGTGTTAGTATGTTTGTTAGGGTTTGGGTTAGGGTTAGAGGTAAATTTTAAGTTACGGTTAGTGTTACATTAGGGTTAGTGCTAGGGTTCAGTTAGGGTTAGGGTTAAGCTAAGGGTTAGGGTTAGGGTTAGGGTTGGGTATAGGGTTGCGTTTAGTGTTAGGGTTAAGTTTAGGTTTAGGGTTAGGGTTTGGCTTAGGGATAGGGTTAGCTTTAGGGTTTGTGTTAGGTTTAAGTTTAGGGTTCATGTTAGGATTTGTTTTAGGATTTGGATTCTGGTTAGATATGTGTTAGGGTTAGGGTTTGGTTTAGAGTTTAGGTTTAGAGTTAGTGTTAGGTGTATGGTTAGGTTAGGGTTATGGTGAGGTTTAGGGTAAGTTTTATGGTTAGGGTTAGGGTTACGTTTAGAGTTAGTGTTAGTGTTAGTGTTAGGTTTAGGATTAGGTTTAGAGTTAGTGTTATGTTAGGGTTAGGGTTAGGGTTAGGACTAGTGTTTGGGTTAGGGTTAGAGTTAGGTTTAGGGTTAGTGTTAGGATTAGGTTTAGTGTTACTTTTAGGTTTAGGGTTAGGGTTAGTTTGAGATTTAGGGTTAGTGTTAGGATTAAGGTTAGCTTTAATTTTAGTGTTAGGGTTAGAGTTAGGTTTATGATAAAGTTAGGATTTGGTTTAAGTTGTGTTAGAGTTAGGGTTAGGGTAAGGTTTAGCCTTAGTGTTTGGGTTAGGGTTATCGTTAGCTGTAGACGTAGAATTATGGTTGGGTTAGGGTTAGTGTTAGGTTTTGGGTTAGAGTAAGTGTGAGGGTTAGAATTAGGATTTGGGTTAGGATAAGGTTTGGGGTTTTTGTTAGTGTTATGGGTTTGGTTAGGTTTATGTTTAGGTAAGTGTTACGTTTAGGGTTAGGGTTACAGTTAGAATTAGGTTTAGGTTTAGGTTCAATGTTAGTCTTAGCTTTAAGTTTAGCATTAGGGTTCGTGTTAGTATAAGGGATAGGGTTAGAGTGAGGTTTAGGCATAGATTAAGGGTTGCTTTAGAGTTACGGTTTGAATTAGGGTTAGTGTTAGGGTTATGCCTAGTGTTAGGGTTAGCCTTAAGTTTAGTGTTCGGTTTCAGTTGAGGTTTAGGTTTATGGTTTGTTATAGGTTTAGGGTAGAAGTAATAGTAAGTCTTAAGATTTGGGTTAGGGTTAGTGTTAAGGTTAGTGTTAGGTTTAGGTTTAGGGTTAGGGTTAGTGTTAGGTAAGGGTTAGGTTAGGTTTAAATTAAGGTTAGGGTTATCCATTGAATTAGGGTTTGTGTTAGGGTTAGGATTATGTTAGGTTTACGTTAGGGTTATGGTGAGGGTTAGGGTTAGGCTAAGTGTTAGGATTTTGGTAAGGTTTAGGGTTAGTTTTGTGGTTAGAGTTAGTAATGTTTTTAGGGTTTGAATTAGGGTTAGTGTTTGGTTAGTCATAGGTTTAGGATAAGGGCTAGTGCTAGGGATATGTTAAGGATAGGGTTAGGCTTAGGTTTAAAATTAGTGTTTGGGTTAGGGTTAGAGTTAGGTTTATGGTTAGTGTTAAGTTAGGGATACATTTTACGTGAGGTTTAGGGTTAGTGTTACTGTTAGAATTATGGTTAGGTTTAAAGTTAGGATTAGGGTTAGGGTTAGTGTAGGTTTAGGGTTAGGGTTAGGTTAGTGTTAGGTTTAAAGTAAGGATTAGGGTTAGGGTTAGTGTTTCACTTATGGTTATGGTTAGGGTTTGTGTTAGGGTTAGGGTTAGGGATAAGTTTATGGTTAGGGTTATGGTAAGGTTTAGAGTTAGGTTTGGAGTCTTGGTTAGTTTAGGGTTAGGTTTAGGTTTAGGGTTAGTGTTAGGTTTAGGGTTAGGGTTTGTGTTCATGTTGCTTTTAGGGTTAGTGTTAGGATAACAATTAGGATTAGGGTTAGGTTTAGGTTTAGAGTTAGTGTTAGGTGTAGGGTTAGGTTTAGGATTAGTTTTAGGCTTAGGGTTAGGATTAATGTTATGGTTAGGGTTAGGTTTAGTTTTGGGTTAGGTTTAGGTTTTGTGTTGGTATTAGTGTAAGGGTTAGTGCTAGGTTTATTGTAAGGGTTAGGTTTATGTTTTTTTGTTAGAGTTAGGGTTAAGGTTAGTGTTAGTATTAGTGTTTGGGTTAGATTAGGGTTATTTTTAGGGTTAGGGTTAGTGTTAGGATTAGGGTTTGGGTTATGTTTATGACTAGTTTTACATTTAGGTGTAGGTTTAAGTTTATTTTTAGGGTTAGTGTTAGGGTTCATATAATGGTTATGGTTAGGGTTAGGGATTGTGTTAGGGTTAGGTTTAGGGTTATTGTTAATATTAGGTTTAGGGTTAAGTTTAAGTTAATTGTTAGGGATAGCGAAAGGGTTAGGGTTTAGTTTAGGGTTATTGATAGGGTTAGGGTTAGTGTTAGGTTTAGTTTTAGGGTTAGTGTTAGGGTTAAAGTTATTGTTAGCATCATTGTTAGGTTTAGGGTTAGGGTTAGGTTTAGGTTTGTGGTTAGTGTTATTGTTAGCGTTTGTGTTAGGGTTAGTGTTTGTATTAGTGTTAGGGTTAGGTTTAGTGTTACTGTTAGTATTAGGGTTACAGTTAGTGTTAGCATTAGGGTTAGGGTTAGTGTTATGGTTAGGGTTAGAGTTAGGGATAGTGTTAATGTTAGGGATAAGTTTAGGGTTAGGGTTAGTGTTAGGATTAGAGTTAGGGTTAGTTTTAGTGTTACTGTTAGTATTAGGGTTAGGTTTAGGGTTATTGAAAGTGTTAGCATTAGGGTTAAGATTAGTGTTAGTGTTATTGTTAGGGTTAGGTTAAGTTTTAGTGTTAGGGTTAGATTTAGGTTTACGGTTAGTTAGGATTAGGGTTAGGGTTTGTTATAGAGTTAGGTTTAGTGTTAGTTTTATGGTAAATGTTTGTGTTAGGGTCAGGTTTAGGGTTAGGATTTCAATTAAGATTAGGGTTAGTTTAGTGTTAGGGATAGCGTTTGGGTTAGTGTTAAGGTCCGGGTTAGGCTTAGTGTTTCATTTAGGGTTAGGGTTTGGATTAGGTTTAGAACTAGCTTTACTGTTAGGTTTAGTGTTAGAGTTAGGCTTAGCATTATTGATATAATAATGGTTAGAATTAGGGATAGTGTTAGGGAGATGGTTAGAGTTAGGATAGTGTTAGGATCATTTTAGGGTAAGGGTTATGGTTGTGGTTAGGGTTTGTGTTAGGGTTAGGTTTAGGATTATAATTACAGTTAGGGTTAGGCTTAGGGTTCATGATTGAGTTAGGGTTAGTGTTTGGGTTAGGGTTAGGTTTAGTGTTAGGTTTAGTGTTAGGTTTTCGGTCATTGTTAGGCTTAGCATTAGGATTTGGCTTAGATAAAGGGTTAGTGTTAGGGTTAGGATTAGTGTTAGAGTTAGGTTTATTTTTAGGTTTAGGTTTAGGGTTAATCTTATGGTTAGGATTAGTGTAGTTTCAGGGTTAGGGTTAGGTAAGTGATAGGTTTAGGGTTAGGGTTTTGATTGGGTTTCATGTTAGGGTTATGGTTAGATTTAGTGTTATGGTTAGGGTTAAAATTAGAATTAGGTTTAGGGTTAGTTTAAGGGTTATGGTTATGGTTAGGATTAGTGTTAGCAATAAGGTTAAGATTAGTGTTAAGATTATGGGTAGGGTTCCTGCTAGTGTTAGTTTTAGTAATACGGATAGGGTTATGTTTAGTGTTAGGATAAGTGTTAGTGTTACGATTATGGTTAGTGATAGGTATAGTGTTAGGTTTAGTTACAGGTTTCGGTTTAGTGCTAGGGTTAGTGTTAGAGTTTGTGTTAGGGTTACGGTTAGTTTTATGATTAGATTTAGGGTTAGGGTTAGAATTCAGTAATGTTATAATTAGGGTTAGTTTAGGTTTAGGGTTATGCTTTGTGTTAGGGTTTGTATTAGGCTTAGAGTTATGGTTAGGGTTAGGGTAATGGTTAGGTGTCGGGTTAGGGTTACGGTTAGTGTTAGTGTTAGGGTTAGTGGTAGGGTTAGTATTAGATTAAGTTTTAGAGTTAGAGTTAGGGATAGGGTTAGGGTAAGTTTTAAGGTTAGTGTTAGGGTTATGGTAAGTGTTAGGGTTGGTGATAGGGTTAGAGTTAGGTCTTGAGATAGGGATAGGTTTAGGGTTAGGGTTTGGTTTAGGTTTAAGGTTTGCTAAGTGTTAAGGTTCGGCTTATGGTTAGGGTTAGTGTTAGGTTAGGGTAAGTTTTAGGCTTAGTGTTAGGGTTTGTTTTATGGTAGGGTGTTATTAGGGTTAGGGTAAGGTTTAGGTTTTGGGTTAGTGTTAGTTTTAGGGTTAGGGTTAGAGTTGGGGTTTTTGTTAGCATTGGGGTTATGGTTAAATTTATGGTAAGAGTTAGGTTTATGGTTAGTGTTAGGATTAGAAATAGGGTTAGGGTTAGTGTTAGAATTAGGGTTAGGGTTCTTGTTAGGATTAGGTTTAAGGTGAGTGTTAGTGTTAGGTTAAGGGTTAGGTTTAGGTTTAGGGTGTTTGTGCTTGAGTTAAAGTTAGTGTTAGTATTATATATAGTATTTGGTTTAGGGATAGGTTTAGGGTTAGTGTTATGCTTAGGGTTAGGTTTAGTCTTACGGTTAGGGTAAGGGTTAGATTTAAGGTTAGTGTTAGGGTTAGCGTTAGGGATATACTTATTATATTGTTAGGGTAAGGGTAAGGGTTAGGGTTAGTGTTAAGTTTACATTTATTTTTATGATTGGGTTGGTGTTACTGTTAGGTTAGTGTTAGGGTTAGGGTTAGTGTTAGTATTTGGGTTAGGGGTAGCTTTAGGGCTAGTGATAGGATTAGGGTTATGTTTAGGGTTAGGTTTAGTGATAGGGTTAGGGTTGTGGTTAGGTTTAGTGTTAGGATAGGGTTAGGATTAGTGTTAAAGTTAGTGTTATTGTTAGGGATATGGTTACGTTTAGTGTTAGGTTTAGTGTTAGTGTTAGGATTTGTGTCAGGTTTCGAGTTAGGGTTAGGGTTAAGATTAGGATAATTGTTAGGGTTAGGGTTATGGTTACAGATAGAGTTAGTGTTAGTGTTAGTGTTATTGTTAGGGTTAGATTTAGTGTTAGGGTGCAGTTTAGGGTTAGGTTTTGGTTTATGGTTACAGTTTGGATTCAGGTAAGGTTTGTTGTTAGGGTTAGGTTTGGATTAAGGTTAGGGTTCAGGTTTGTGTTAGGGTTAAATTTAGGGTTAGGTTTTGGGTTAGGGTTATTGTTAGTGTTATCTTTAGATTTAGGGTTAAGGTTAGTTTTAGAGTTAGTGTTAGGTTTTAGGGTTAGGGTAAGGTTTAGGTTAGGGTTAAGATTATGTCAGGGTTAGGATTATGGTAGGCCTTAAGGTTTGTGTTAGGGTTAGGATTAGGATTATGGTTAGGGTTAGTTTTAGGGTTATGTTTAGTGTTAGGGTTAAAGTTAGTTAGAGTTAGTTTTAGGTTTTGTTTAGCGTTAGGGTTAACGAAAGTGTTGGGTTATGGTTAGAGTTAGTCTTAGGGTTAGCATTTGGGTTAGATTTACGGTTAGTGTTAGGGTTAGCATTAGGGTTAGGAAAAGGGTTAGGGTTATTGTTAGTGTTAGTTTTAGGGTTAGGGTTATTGTAAGTTTTAGGTTTAGGGTTAGGGTTGGAGTTTAAGATAGGTTATGGTTAAAGTTAGGTTTAATGTTAGGGTTAGGGTTAGGGTTAATTTTAGGATTAGGGTATATTTAGGGTCAGGATTAGGATTAGGTTTAGGGATTAGGTTAGGTTTAGGGTTAGTGTTAAATTTTGTGTTAGAGTTAATTTTATTGTGAGGTTTAGGGTTAGGGTTAGGATTAATGTTAGGATTGGGGTTAGAGTTAGGGTTAGAGTTAGGCTTAGTATTAGGGTTAGGGTTATTGTTAAGTTTAGGTTTAAGGTAAGTGAAAAGTTATGTTTACAGTTAGCATTAAGGTTAGTGTTAAGATTAGGATAGGGTTTTTATTCAGGTTAGGTTTAAGGTAGGTATAAAGTTAGGTTTACGGGTAGGATTAAGTTTAGTGATAGGGTTAGTATTAGTGTTAATTTTTGCATTAGAGTTAGTTTTATGTTTAGTGTCAGTGTTGGGTTTAGAATTAGGGTTAGGGTTAGGGTTAGTGTTAGGTTTAGGGTTAGGTTGAGGGTTAGAGTAAGTGTTAGTGTTAGGGTTAGGGATAATTTTAGGGTTTTTGTTAGGGTTAGGGTTAGGGTTAGATTTAGGTTTAGGTTTAGTGTTAGGGTTAGGTTTAGGGTTTGTGTTAGGTTATTGTTAGTGTGAGTGTTAGTTTTAGGGTTAGGTTTAGGTTCAATGTTAGTGTTCAATTTAGGGTTAGGGTTAGTGTTAAGGATAGTGTTAGGATTAGGAATAAATTTAGAGTTTGTGTTAGGGTTAGAGTTAGGGTTAGTGTTATGGGCAGGGTTAGGGTTAAGTTTAGGTTAATGTTAGTGTTAGGGTTAGTGTTAGGCTAAGGTTTGGGGTTAGAGTCAGTGTGAGGCTTATTATTGCATTTAGGTTTAGGATTTCGGAATGTTTTAGAGTTAGGTTTTAAGTTAGGGTTAGGGTTATTGTTAGGTTATGTGTTAGGATTAAGGTTAAGTTTAGGATTAGGTTAGGTTTACGGGTAGGATTATTGTTATGTTTAGGGTTAGTGTTAGTGTTCGTGTTTGTTTTCAGATTAGTGTAAGGGTTAGTATTAGGGTGAAGGTTAGGTTTGGGTTAGGGTTAGTGTTAGAATTAGGGTTTGTGTTAGGATTAGATTTAGGGTTATTGTTATGTTTAGGATTAGGTTTTGGGTTAGGGTTATTGTTATGTTTAGGATTATGGTTAAGGATAGAATTAGTGTTAGGCTTAGTGTTAGGGTTAACTTTAAGTTTAGGTTTAGGCTTAGTGTTATGGTTAGCATTAGGGTTAGTGTTAGGGGTAGTTTTAGGGTAACATTTAAGGTTATGGTTAGGGTTATGTTTCTGATTAGTGTTAGGTTTGGTGTTAGCATTAGTGTCATTGTTAGGATTAGGGTTAGGTTTAATGTTCGGGTTAGTGTAAGGTTTAGGCTTATGGTAAGTTTTAGGTTTAGTGTTAGGTTTACGGTTAAGGTTAGGGTTAGTGTTAGGGTAAGTGTTAGGGTTGGAGTTATGGTAAGAGTTAGGGTTAGTTTAAGAGTTAGGTTCAGGTTTATTGTTAGGATTTGTTTTAGGGTTAGGGTTAGGGTTAGAGATAGGATTAGGGTTAGAGTTAGGGCTAGGATTCAGGTTAGGGTTAGGGTTAGTGTTAGAGTTACAGTTAGGGTTACTGTTAGTTTTAGGTTTAAGCTTAGTGTTAGGATTATGGTTTGTTTTAGTGTTATTGTTAATATTATGGTTAGGGTTAGTGTTAGGTTTTGGGTTACGTTTATGGTTAGGGTCAGTGATAGTTTTAGGTTAGTGTTAGGGTTAGAGTTAGGGATAGGGTTAGGTTTACTGTTACTGTTAGGGTTAGTTTTAGGTTTAGTTTGTGGTTAGGGTTAGTGTTAGGTTAATTTTAGAATTATGGTTTGGGTTAGGATTTTTCTAAGTTTAAGATTAGTTTTTGGTTAGCGTTATGGTTAGGTTTAGTGTTATGGTTATGGTTAAGTTTTGGGTTAGGGTTAGGGTTGGGTTTGGGTTGGGATTATGGTTAGGATTAGCATTAGGGTTAAGGTTAGGGTTAGTGTTAATATTATGGTTAAATTTACTGTTAGTGTTTGTGCTAAATTTTCAGTTAGGGTTAGGGTTTTTGTTAGGGTTGTATTAGGGTTAGATTTAGTGTTAGGGTTAGCATTAGGTGTAGGTTTAAGGTTAATGTTAGGGTTAGCCTTAGTGTTTGGATTAGTGTTAGGGTTAGGTTCAGTGTTAGGTTAGGGTTAGGGTTATGGTCAGGGTTAGCTTTAGTTTTAGGGTTAGGCTTAGGGTTAGGTTTAGGGTTAGAGTTATAGTAAATATGAGGTTAGGTTTACGGGTAGGATAGGGTAAGAATTATGGTTAGCGTAAGTGTTAGGTTTTGCATTTTGGTTAGTGTTAGTGATAGTGTTATGGTTATGGTTAGGTTTGGATTAGGATTAGTTTTAGGGTTAGTGTTAGGGTTTGTGTTAGGGTTAGTTTTAGGTTTAGGATTAGGTTTTGGATTAGAGTTTGGTTTAGGTTTAGTGTTAGGTTTATTGTTAGGGTTAGGATTAAGTTTCGTGTTAGGTTTAGGGTTAGGGTTAGTGTTAGGGTTAACAATAGTGTAAGGGTAAGGGATAGGTTTAGGGTTACTGTTAGGATTAGTGTTATGTTTAGGTTTAGGCTCAGGGATAGGGTTAGTGTTAGTGTTAGTTTTAGGTTTAGGGTTAGTGGAAGGGTTAGTATTTGAGTTAGGTTTAGGGTTACTTTTAGGGTTAGTGTTTGGATTAAGGATAGTGTCAGGGTTAGGGTTATAGTTAGGATTAGGTTTAGTGTTAGGTTTATGGCTCTAGATACCATTAGGTTTAATATTCCAGTTAGGGTAATGATATATTATGGTTAGGTTCAGGTTAGGTTTAGGGTAAAGGATAGGTTACTTTTAGGGACAGTGGTAGGGTCAGGCTGTGGATTAGCATTAAGTTTAGGGTTGGAGATATGGTAATGGATAGGGTTAGAGCTAGGGTTAGGGCTAGTTTATGATTAGAGTCAGTGTTAGGGGTTGGGTTAATTTAAGGGTTAGTGCAAGTATTAAATTAAGGTTAGGTTTAGGGTAAGGGTTAGGGGTAGGATTAGGGTTCAAGTAAGGGTTAAAGCAAGGGTTGGTTCTTGGATTAGGGCTAGGTTTTGGGTTATGTTAGAACTCTTCTTAGGGATACGGCTAATGTAAGAACTAAGGTTACGATTAGGGCTAGTTTTGGGGTTACATTTAGAACTGAGTCTAGTTTTAGGATTATGTTTAGGTTTAGGGTGATGCTTTTAACTAGAGTTAGTGTTAGGGTCGAAGTCAGAATCATGATCCATTTTATGATTAGGGATAGGACTCAAATTGGAGGTAGGCTTAGGGCTAGATGTAGGATTAGGATTTGGTTTAGGCTAAGGGTTAGGGTTAGTCCTATAGCTCGTTATTGTTTTAGGAATAAAGCTAAAGTTAAGTGTAGTTTTATGATTAGTGTTAGTGTTATTGCTACTTATAGAGTGAGTTTAGGCTAAGGAGTAGATTTACAGTTATGGTTAATTCTAGGGTTAGGGCTATGGCTAGTGTTAAAGCTAAGATTAGGGCTAGTGTTTGGGTAATGGTGAAGGATAGGGATGGTTAGGCTAAATTAGGGCTAGGAATAGGTCTAGGATTAGTGTTAGGCTTATGCTTAGGATTAGGGCTATTTTTATAGTTAGGTTTTTGGTTAGGTTTAGGGGAAGGGCTGCCTGTTTGGTTTCCACCTCCATTTCCATATACCCATAGGTTTCAAAATAAAGTAAAACCATAAAATACAAAGTGTTCATGATAGTGATCCATTGAATTCAGAATAACATACCTTGGGAGCATACTAAGGCTAGATAAAAGATGACTCCTGCCTAGTATCAAAGAAATTTGAACAAAAATAACTCTCACTCTAACATTACCTCTAACCCTATCCCTAGCCATAACCCTAAACCTAACATTAACCCTTACCTGATTAGAGAACCATTGATCCTAGAATTCAGCCCTTGGGAAGCCTTGTGGGGAAAGCTAAGTGATGAATCCTATGCAACATCAAACAAATCTGACCAAATAATTATGGGTGGTATTTCAGTACATGCATATTTTTCTGTTCTCTTCTAAAGTGCTCTCAGATTAAGTTGTTTTTGCATGCTTAAGCATAGGCCTACTTTTATAAAGAACATACCAGAGTCCCTACAGAGACCTGATTGAGTGTGTGAAGTTTCAAGCAGCTAGAACAAACCCTGTTTGATTTTCAACTCCATTAACTTTCCCGTATAGGTCAAATTGAAGTGAAATCTTAAAACACAAAATCTTCCTGACAGCGAACCTGTGAACAGAGAAGGCCTAAACCTGGGGAACAGAGTAAATCTAGCTAAAAGATAAATCCTGCCAAGTATCAAAGAATTTTGAATAAAACTAACTCTATTCCTAACACTAGCACTAACCATAGCTCTTCCCCTAACCCTAACTTTTTTATGAAACCTTTGACTATAGAATTTCCAAACTTGGGCAGCCTAGTGGGGAAAGCTAATGAATAAATGCTGCACAGTATCAAATAAATCTGTCCAAAAAAGTTAATGGAGTATATCAGTACATGCATATTTCTCTGTTATCTCCTAAAGGATTCTTGGATAAAATTGTTTTTACATACTTCAGCTTAAACCTACTGTCACAAGAACAAACCAGAGATTGCTCAGAGAGAATTGATGGAGTGTGAAGTTTCAAGCAGGTAGCACCAATGCTGTTTGATTTCCAGCTCTATTTCCATTTATCTGTATAGGAAAAAATGAACTGAAACTTTAAAATACAAACTGTTCCTTACAGTGAACCATTGAACCTAGGAGGCCCAAATATGTGGAGTATAGTAATGGTTGGAGAAAAATGAATCTTGTCCTGTATCAAAGAAATTTGAACAAAACTAACTCTAATCCTAATTCTAGCTCTAACACTAGCCCTAACACTATCCTTAACACAAACCCTAACCTGTTTGAAAAACTGTTGATCATGGAAGTCCAAAACTTGGGGAGTCTAGGGGGCTAAACGCTCAAATGAATCCTATGCAGTATCAAAGATATGTGACCAAATAATTGAGGTGGGATTTCAGTTCATGCATATTTCTCTGTTTTCTGCTAAGGGGCTCTCAGATAAAGGTCTACTTTCACAAGGAACAAACCAGAGAGTTCCCACAGAGAACTGATTCTGTCTTTGAAGTTTCCAGATGCTAGCACCAACCCGGTTTGATTTCAACCTCCATTTTCATTTACCTACATAGGTCAATATGAAGTGAAACCTTAAAATACAGAGTGTCGCTGTTAGTGAACCATGGAAAAGAGAAGGACCAAACCTGAGGAGCATATTAAGGCTAGGTAAAAGATGACTCCTTTCAAGTATCAAATAAATTTGTACAAAATTTACTCTCACCCTAACACTACATCTAACACTAGCCCTAACCCCAAACCTAACACTAACCCTAACCTTATTAGAGAAACATTGATCCTAAAAGTCCCAAACTTGGATAGCTTTGTGGGGAAAGCTAAATAATGTATCTTACACAGTATCAAACAAATCAGACAAAATAATTATGAAAGGAATTTCAGTGCATGCATATTCCCTGCTTTCTCCTAAAGGGCTCTCAGATAAAGTTGTTTTTGCATGATTCATCTTAGGCCTACACTCACAAGGAACATACCAAAGTGTCCCCACAAAGAATTGAGGGTGTATGTGCGGTTTCAAGCAGCTAGCATAAACACTCTTTGATTTCCAGGTCAATTTACATTTACTCGTATAGGTCAAAATGAAGTAAAATGAAAATATTAACTATTCTGGACACAAAACTGTTGAACCAAAAGGCCTAAACCTGGGAAACAGAATAAGGTTAGTTAAAGGTGAAACCTGGATTGTATCAAGGAAACTTGAATTAAGTAATTCTAACCCTAACACTACCTCCAAACTGAGCCCTAATCCTAAACCTACACATTAATATAGCCCTATCACTAACTATAACTTTAATCCTAAATTTAACTGTAACCATTGCCCAAACCTTAGCTCTAACTCCAACCATTAGCATAACTCTAACCCTAACCCTAATGCTGAACATAGCCCTAACCGTAACATTTACCCATGACCTACTCTAATCCTAACCTTCGCCCTAGCTCTAAATCTAGCTCCAATCATAACATTTACCCTAAACCTAACCCTAACCCTAGGCCTAAACATAACCCAAAACCTAACCCTAACACTAGCCCTAATCCTAACCATAAACATAACCCTAACCCTAGCTGTAATCCTATCGTTTACCCTAAACTTAAGCCTAACCCAAATGCTATCAATAGGACTAAATTTAACTGTATAGCTATCACTAAGGCTATTCAAAACCCTAAACCTAACCTGAACCCTAATCCTAACCATATCCATTACGCTAAACCTAATGCTAATTTGAGCCTTAACCTTAATCTTTAACCAAAACCAATCCCTGATCCTGACCCTGACTGTAATAATACACCTAGCTCTAAACCTGACCTTTACCCTAAACCTAACCCTTACAGTAGACCTATTCAAAACCAAACCCTACAACTACCATTAACTGTAATGCTGGACCTGACATTAGCCCTAGCCTTAATCCTAGTCCTAGCCCTAATCCTAGTCCTAGCCCTAAAACAAACCCTCATCCAAGCCGTAAACCTAGCCTTAATCCTAGCCCTCACCCTAACCCTAACTCAAGACCTAATCCTAAAAATATACTTAGCCCTAAACTTAACTCTAACTGTATCCATTACCCTAAATATAACCCTTATCCTAATGCTAACCCTAAGACTACCCCAAACCCTATCACTATCCCCAAAACTATCAATTACCCTAAACCTAACCTGAACCCTAAACCTAACCCTATGTTTACCCTAACCCTAACCCTAACTCTAATTTGAGCCATAACCATAAACTCAAACCTAAACCAAGCCCTAACACTGGCCCTGGTCTTAATAATTCCCCTAGCTCTAAACCTGACTCTTACCCTATACCTAACATTTACAATAAACCTAGCCATAAAACTTTTCCTAAAACTATCACTAACTGTAACCCTAGACCTGACATTATCCCTAGCCATAATTCTAGCCCTAACCCTAAAACAAACCCTAGCCCTTATCCTAGCCTTAAACATAGCCTTAATTACAATCTAACCCAATCTCTAGGCCTAACCCTGGCACTAACCCTAGCCCTAATCTTAGACCTAAATGAGCACTATCTCTAACACTAATCCCAATACTATCTCTAACTCTCACATTAGAACTTTCACTAGTTCAAACTCTATCCCTTACTGTAACCCTAACCCTATCCCTAATGCTTGCCCTATACTTTGCCCTAGCACTAACCTTAGACAAACCTAACTCTAAATAGAGCCCTAACCTGAAGACTGAGCCAAACACTGAAGACTAGCCCAAATCATAAAACTAATCCTAAAAATAACCATAACCCTAACCCTAGCCCTAAAAGAAAACCTAGCTATAGCTATAATTGTACCCTTAACTTTAACCAAACCCTAACCTTAAAGCTAGACCTAACCCTAGCCCTAATATGAGTTGTAAGCCATACCATTAAACAAACCATGAGCCTGACACTGACTCTAACACTACTAGCTCTAAACATCATCCTAACCCTAAACCTAACCCTAACAATAACTCTTGCCCTAAAACCCTAAAAGTAGCCCTAAACATCACCCTAGTACTTACATTAGCCCTAACCATAACCATATCCCTAACTTAACACAAAACCTAGCCCTAATCCTAGCTTTAATACTAGCCCTATTTGTAACCTTAAACCTAGCCCTAAACTGATCTCTAACTCTATCCATTACCATAACCAAAACCATAACCCTAATGATAACCCTAGGCATGAACCCCAATCTTAACCCAATCTATTACCCTGAACCTAACCTAAACCTAAACCTAACCTTATCATTACTCTAACCCTAACCCTAACACTAATACAAGCACTAACTTTAAACCTTAACCTATCTCAAACCCTAATCCTGGCCTTTACCCTAATAAAACTCCTAGCTCTAAACTTGAACATAACCGTACACCTAACCCTTACCCTAGAGTAGCCATAATCCTAACCCTAAAACTATCTTTAAACAAAATTCTGGACCTGAAATTAGCCCTAACCATAATCCTAGCCCTAAATATCCTTAATCCTAACCCGAAACATAACCTGAGCTATAACCCTAATTCTAACCCTCACCCTAGCCCAAAATCTAACTAAAATCCCATCCCTTACCATAAACCTAACCATAACCCTAAACCTAACCCTAACTCTTGCCCTATCCCTAGGCCTAATAATAATACTAAGCCTAGCAATAATCCTAGACCTAATTTAATCCTATCTAACCCTAATCCTAGCCCTAAGACTAACTCTAACTCTTACTCTAGCCCTAGTTCTATCTTTAGCCCTATTCTAACTCTAGATCTAAACCTAAATCTAAATCTAAACCTAACTTTAAATTTAACTATAATCATAAGCCAAACAAAACACTAACACTACACCTAACCATAATGCTAATCTTAAAACTTGAACTAGCCCTGGCCCTAGCCATATAAAAAACCCAGCCATATCTCTAATGCAAACCTTTAACCTAAACCAAAACCAAACCTTACACCTAGCCCTAACCCTAACACTAGCTCTATTCCTAACCCTAGCTCTAACCCTATCCTGTACCCTAAGTCAAACCATAAACCAAATGCTAACCCTAGTCCTAACCCTAAACCTTAGCCTAACTTAAATACTAACATTATTACTAGTCCTAACCCTAGCCCTCATTTTTTTATTCTAACCCTAACTCTGACCCTCATCTGACCCTAAAAGTAACCCTAGGTCTAAACCTGACCCTAAACCTAAACCAAAACCTAACAATAGACCTAACAGTAACCGTATACTTATACCTAAGCCAAACACTAGACCTAGACCCAAAGCTAATCCTAAATATAGGTATAACTCTAGCCCTACACCTAAACAAATACCTAGAACTAGCCTTAACAATAACCCTTAACCTAAACCAAACACTTACCCTATTCTTAAACATGACACTAACCCAAAACCTAGACCTAACACAACACCTAGCCATAACCCTAAAACTAAAACTAGCCCTAAACATAACCCCAGCTTTTACATTACCCATAGTCCTAACCCTAGCCCTAAACCTAACACAAAACCTAGAGCTAATCCTAGGCCTAAACTTAGCTCTAAGCATAAAACTAAGCCTATCCATAACCTTAACCCTAACTCTAACCCTAACCTTCTTCTTAGACCTACCTCTAGTTCAAAGCCTAACCCTTACACTAAACATAACCCTAGGCCTATCCTAAATCCTAATCCAAACCCTAGCCCTAATCCTAACATTAATCCTAGCCCAAACTTTAGTCCTAAGCATATCCATTACCCTAACCCTAACCCTAATTAAAACCCTATCCCAAACCTAAACCTAACTATAACCATAATCTTGAACTCAGAAATGAACCTAAACCTAACCCTCACACTAGCTCTAACCCCAGCTCAAACACTAACTCTTATCCTAACATAACCATAACCTTAACCCTAAACTAACACTTACCCTAACAAACCCTAGCCCTATCCTTAAACCTAGCCCTAATCCTAGACTTAATCCAAACCATAACCTAGCCCTAACCCTAGCTGTAAAACTATACATTACACTAAACGTAACCCTAACCCTAATTCTAACCCTAACCCGATTGCTGAAACCTAACCCATCTGTTACCTTAAACCTTAACTAAAACCTAAAGTAAACCCTTTCATTACGTTAACTCTAAACCTAACCCTGACACTAATTCAAGCCCTATCCCCTTAACCTTAATGTAAACCAAACGCTAACCCTGACCCTCACCGTGACACAAATAATAATTCTAGCTCTAAAAATGACCTTTAACATAAACCTAATCCTTACAATAGATCTAGCTGTAACCTAACCCTAAAATTATCCTTAACCATAACCCTCGACCTGATATTATCCCTAGCCCGTGTCGTAGCCCTAACCCTATCAGAAAACTTACCCATTATTTTAGCCCTAATCCTAGCTTTAATCCTAAACTGAAACATAACCCCAGGCCTAATCCTAATCCTGACCCTAACCCTAGCCCTAAACCTAGCTGTAACCCCACTCATTTGTCTAAACAAAACCCTAACACCAGTGCTAACCCTAACCCCAGCCCAAACCCTAGGCTTAACCCTAACACTAAACTTAGTCCTAATCCTAGCCCTAATTTAGCCCTAAACCTAACCCTCACCATAAGCCTACTCCTTAGAATAACTCTAATTCTCACCATAGACGTATCCCTAGTTCTAACTATATTTCTTACCATAACCCTAATGCTAGTTCTAACCCTAGAATGAGCCCTAACACTAGATCAAACCTAACTCTAAATCTAAACCTAAACCTAAGTCTAAACTTTACTCTAACACTAGCCTTAACCCTGATGCTAATCCAATATCCAGCCTTAACCATAGGCCTAGCCCTAAAACAAAACTGAGCCATAGCCCTAACCATAACCCTTAACCTAGACCAAAACCTAACCCTGGACCTAGCACTAAATTTAGCCCTAATTTGAGTCCTAAACCTAACACAAAAACTAACCCTTACCCTGACACTTACCCTAAATATAATGCTTGCTCTAAACATCAACGAAACCCTAACCCTAAAACTGGCACCAAATGTAATAGCAGTTTATACATTAGCCATAGCCCTAACCCTAGCCATAACCAAACCTAAAACCTAGCCTTTATTTGAGACTTAACCGTGGTTTTAACCCTAACCCTAACTCAAAACCTAGCCCTAAACCTTACCCTAACCCTATCCAGAATGCTAACCATAACCTTTGCCTTATCACTAGCTCTAACCCTATCCATTACCCTAACCATAACCATAACCCTAATGATAACTCTAAGCCAACCCCTAACCTTATCGCTTACCGTAACCTTATTCATTAACCTAAACCTAACCAGAACCCTAAACCTAATGCTATCATTACTCTCACTCTAACCATAATGCTAATTCAAACTCTAATCCTAAACTTAACCCAAGCCAAAACATAACTCTAACCCTTCCCGTAATAATATACCTAGCTCTAAACTTGACCCTAAGCCTTAACCTAACTTTAACCTAAACTGAACCATAAGCCATACCCTGACCTTAATAATACATCTAGCTCTAAACATGACCCTTAACCTAAATCTAACCCTTACACTAGAGTTAACCATAAACATAACCCTAAATCTATCCCCAACCATAACCCTAGACTTAAACCTAGACACTTACCCTAACACAAACCCTAGCTCGAAACCTTATCCTAACTGAAAAACTAAGCCTAAGACTAATGAAGCCCTAAATTTACCCATAACAATAACCCCAGCACTTACATTACACATAAACCTAAAACTAGCCCTAAACCTCACACACAACCTAGCCCTAATCCTAGCCCTAAACCTAGACCTAAGCATAACCCTAACACTATCCCTAGCACTAACCTTAACCCTAAGAGTGGCCCTGGCATTAACCCTACACAAACTCTAATCCTTACCCTAAACATAACAATAGCCCTAATGCTCAACCTAACCCTAAAACTAGCCCTAATCCTAACTGTAACGATAGCACAAATCCTAGCACAAACTCTATCCAATACCTTAAACATAACCCTAACCCTAAACCTAATGGTAACACAAGCCATAAACTTAACTCTAACCCTAACCATATCTCTGACTAGAACTCTAACTTCACCCTAGCCCTAAAACTAGTTCAAACCCTAACACTTTTGCTAAACCTAACACTAACACTAACCCTAGGCCTATCTCTAAACCTAGCCAAACTCCTAATGTTAACACAAGCCCTAACACTAGCACTAACCCTATCCTTTACCCTAAACATAAACCTAACCCAAGTGCTAACCCTAGGCCTAACCCTAATCCTATCATTAACACTAACCCTATCTATTACTCTAAACATAACCTGAACCCTAAAACTAACACTATCCATTATTTTATCCCTAAACCTTATGTTAATTTGAGCCCTAACCCTAAACCTTATCCTAATCCACTCTAAAATGTACTCTGACCATAATAATACACCTATATCTAAACCTGACCTTTACCCTAAACCTAACTTTCCACTAGATCTAGCCATAAACCTAAAGTGAACACTATTCCTAACCATAACCCTAGCTCTGACATTAGCCGTATCTCTAATACTAGCTCTAAATCTAACACAAACCCTAGCCCTCATCCTAACACTAAACCTAGTCTTAATCTGAACCCGAAAACTTACCCTATTCCTATATATAATTTTAACCCTCGCCCTACCCCTGAACCTACCCATAACTTCATCCCTTCCCCTAAAACTAACCCTAACCCTAACACTAACACTAATACTAATTCTAGCCCTAACCATGGGCCTAACCCTAACACTAAACCTAGCTCTAATATATCCCTAATTAACCCTAACCCTAAGCAAATCCCTAACTATAGCACTAACAATAACTCTAACTCTCAATATAGCCCTGTTTCTATTTCTAAACCTGTCCATTACTGTAAACCTAACACTAGCCCTAAACTTAGCGCTAACCCTAAATCTAATCATAACTCTAAATTATGGTTATAAACTCTAAATTTAACCCTAACCTTAAGCCTAAACCTCACCCTACAAAGAGCTGAACACGATTGCTAATCATAAATCTAACCCCAACCCTAGCCCCAGCCCTAAAACAAAACAGAGCCATTACCCTAACCCTAAACTAAACCAAACCCTAACCCTACAACTATCCATAACCCTAGCTCAAATTTGAGTCCTAGGACTAAAATTAACCCTTACCCTGACTATTAGCCAAACACTAACTCTAGCTCTATATATCACTCTAACTATAAGCAAATGCTAACACCATTCCTAGCACAAACCTTAACCCAAAAACTAACCATAATAATAACTCTAGTTCTTACATTAGCCATAGTCCTAACCCTAATCCCAACTTCAAAACAAAAATAGCCCTAATATGAGCACAAAAATTGATTTAACCCTAACCCTAGCTCTAAGCCTAGCTCTAACCATATCTCTTATCCTAATCCAAACCCTATCCATAATGCTAACCCTTGTCCTAATGGTAATCCTTAGCCTAAATCAAACACTAACCCTATTACTACTCCAAATTCTAGCCCTCAATCTATCTCTAAACCTAATCCAAAACCTAACTCTAACCTTCACCCTTATTTGACCATAACACTAATTATAGGTCTAAACTTGACCTTAACCCTAAACTGAACCCTGAAACTAGCCCTACCAGTAAACTTTTACCTAAACCTAACCTTCACACTACACCTAGACCTAAAACTAATCTTAAATCTAGCAAAAACTCTAGCCCTAGACCTAAATAAAAACTTAGTCCTAGCCCTAACAATAACCCTTAACCTAAACCAAACAATAACACTACCCCCAGACCTAACTCTAATCCTGATTCTTGCTTTCACTCTAACTCTAATCTGAACACTGACCCTGACACTAACACTAAACCTAGCTTTAAAAATGACTCTAAACAAAATCTAAACCTAATCCTAGATCTAGCCATAAACCTAACCATAAAACTAGCCCTAATAGAACCCTAGATCTTACATTACCCAGAGCACTAACCCTAGACCTAAATCTAACACAAAACCTAACCCTAATCCAAGGCCTAAACCTACCTTAAGCTTGACCCTAACCCTAAACCTAGCCCTAACCCTAAGCCTAACCCTCACCTTAGGCCTAACCATAGCTCAAAGCCTAACCTTTGGACTAAACATAACCCTAGCCTTGTCCCTAACAATAACCCTAACCCTAGCCCTAACCCTAAGCCTAACCGTAACTGTATATATTACCCTCATGATAACACTATTCCTAATGCTAACCCTAGGCCTAACCCTAACCCTATCGCAAACCCTAAATCTCTCCTTTACCCTAAACATATCCTGAACTCTAAACCTAACCCTGTTCATTACCCTAATCCTAACTCTAACACTAATGCTCATTTGAGCCCTATCCCTAAATCTTAACCTAATACAAACCATAACCCTGACCCTGAACCTAAAAATACCCCAACTCTAAAACTGACCCTTACCCTAAACTTAACATTTACACTAGAATAAGACATAGACCTAATACTAAAGGTACTACTAACTGTAACACTAGACCTGACATTATCCCTAGCCCTAATTCTAGACTTAACACTACAACAACCCTAGCCCTCATCCTAGCCCTATAGCTAGCCTTAATCATAACCCTAACCCTAACCCTAGCCCTATTCCTAATTCTAACCCTCAATCTACCTCTAAACCTAGCTATAAAATATCCCTTACCCTAAACTTAACCCTAAACCTAGCCTTAATGTTATGCCTACGGAGAACACTAACCCTAGTTCTAATCCTTTCCCTGATTTAGCCCTATCACTAAAACTAATCATAACGCTAGCACTAAGACTAACTCTAACTCTCAATCTAGCCTTATCTCTAGTTCTATCCCTATCACTTAACATATCCCTAAACCTTGCTCTAACACTTGCCCTATCCTTAGACCTAGCCCTAACCCTGTATCTAACCCTAACTCCAAGTCTTAACCTAAACCTATGCCTAAGCCTAACATAAACACTAGCCCTACTAATCCTAATGCTAATCCTATAACCTAGCACTAAAAGAAAACTGAGCAATGGGGGCTGAGGATGTGGCTCAAGCAGTAGTGCATTCGCCTGGCATGCATGGGGTGCTGGGTTTGATCCTCGGGAAAAATAAAAATATAATTAAAAAAAAGATGTTGTGTCCACCAAAAACTAAATAAAAACAATATTAAAATATTCTCTCTCTATCTCAAAAAAAAAAAAAAAAAAACTGAGCAATAGTCCTAATCTTAAACCTTAACTTAAACCAAACCCTAACACTACACCTAGACCTAACCCTAGCCAAAATCGAGTCCTAAACATAACCCTAAACGAACCCTGAACCTGAATAAAATCCTAATACTCACCCTAGGTCTAAACACCACCCTAAATTTAAACCAAACCCTAACAGTAACCCTAGCCTTAATTCGAGTCATAACCCTAACCTTAAAACTAACCCTGACGCTGACTCATATCCTAACAGTCATTCTAGCTCTAAAGACCGCCCTCATCTTAAACTGAACCCTAAAAGTAATCCTAGCCATTATTTTAGTCCTAACACTAACCCTAAAACTAACACTGTCTCTGAATCATATCCTAATACTAACCTAGCTATAAATATGACCCTAATATTAAACCTAACCCTAACACTAGACCTACCCATACCCCTAATCCTAATTGTAACCTACTTCTTACATTATTCATTGTCATAATATTAGCACAAACCCTAACACAAAAATTAGCCCTAATCTGTGCCCTCCATCAAGATTTAACTCTAACCCTAACCCTAACTCTAGCTCTCACACTGGCTCTAAGCCTATACTTTACCCAGAGCAAAACCATAACCCTAATGGTAACCCTAGACCTATCCCTTATCCTTAAGCTAACCAAAACCCTAACCAAATTAATAGTCATAACCCTACACTCACTCTAGCTCAAACACTTTTCCAAACCCCAAAGGTAACCCTGACCATTATTTTGACCCTAACATTAAGCCTAGGTCTACATCTGGCCCTAACCCTAGACCAAACCATAACACTAGCCCTAGAAATAAGTCGAATCCTTAATGTAGCCTTAACTCTAGCCTAAGACATAAAAAAAAAAAAAAATATTCCTAGCCCTTAAAATAACCCTTAACCTACCACAAACACTAACACTACACCTAGACCTAAACCTAGTTCTAATTCTGGCTGTAACCCTAATGCTAACTCGAACCCAAAACTGACCCTGCCTTTAAGAGTAAACATAACTCTAAACCTGACCCTAACCGAAAATCTAAACCTAACACTAGACATAGCCAAAACCCTAACCCTCAAACTAGCCCTAATCATATCCCTAGCTCTTACATTACCCACCACCCTAACCCTAGGCCTAAACCTAACACACAACCTAGAGCTAACCCTAGGCATAAGCATAACCCTAACCCTAACACTAACCTAATACTTGATTAGTCCTAACCCTAGTTTAAAGCCTAACCCTTATCCTAAACATAAACCTACACCTATTCCTAAATATACCCCTAACACCAGCCCTAATCCTAAACTTAACCCTAGCCCTAAACTTAGCTCTAAACCTACCCATTACCCTAAAACTAACCCTAAACTTATTGATAACCCTATGCCTATGCCTAACTCAAACTTTAAACAGAAAACTAACACTAGACCTAACCCTAAACCTCACACTTGCCATAGACCTAACTCTAGCTCAAACCCTAACACTTACCATAAACCTAAACATAACCACAACCCTAACCCTAAACCTAAACCTCAATCTAACAGTAACCATAACCCTATGCCTACATCTAACCATATCCATTACTCTAACCCTATCCCTACCAACTAATGATGATGCTAGCCCTAATCCAATCCTAACCCTAATCATACTCTAATCTTATCCCTAGACCTAACTCTAAACCTAGCATTCATCCTAGCCCTAACCCTAGCTCAAAACCTAATCCTTATGCTAAACATAACCCTAACACTAATCCAAGTTCTAATCCTAACTCTAACCCTAACTCAAGACCTATTCCTGACCGTAACCCAGGCCCTAAAATTAGCTCTAACCCTATCCATTATCCTAAACATTACCCTCACCCTAATGCTAACCCAAGGCCTAACACAAACCCTATCACTAAACCTAACCCTATCAATTACCATAAACCTAACCTGAAGCCTAAACCAAACCTATCATTACCCTAACCCTGACCCTAATGCTTATGTGAGCACTTACCCTAAACCCTAACCTCAACCAAACTCTAATCTGATCCTGAACCTAACAATTTTTCTAGCTCTAAGCTTGACCCTTAACCATAAACCTAACCCTTAAACAAGACCTAGTCATAAACCTAATCTTAAAACTGTCCTCTCCTCCACTGCAACCCCAAATCTGACATTAGTATTAGCCCTAATCCTATCTCTAAAACAAAACAAAAACCTCAGCCCTTATCCTAGCCCTAAACCTAGATTAATCCTAACCCTAACCCTAACCCTAGCTCTAACCCCAATACTAACCCTAGCGCTAATCTTAGCCCTAATTTCACCCTATCTTTCCAACTAAACATAACCCTAGACCTAAAAATAAATCTAACTCTCACACTATCCCTATCACTAGTTCTAACCTTATCCCTTAACGTAATCCTAAACCTAGCCCTAAACTTATTCCTAACCCTTGCACTAACCATAGCCTAAGCACTAACCTTAGATCATAATTTAACTCTAAATCTAACCCTGACCCGAAGCCTAAGCCTAACTCTAACACTAGTCCTAACCCTAACACTAATCCTAAAAGTAGCCCTAAACCTAGCCCTAGCCCTAAAACAAAACTGATCCATAAGCTCTACTCCTAACCCTTAAACTAAACCAAACCCTAAACATACACCTACCCCTGACCCTAGCCCTAATTTGAGTTTTAAGGTGAACCCTAAAACTAAACTAAAACACTGACTCTGACACTAAAACTAATCCTACCTCTAAACATTACCCTAATCCTAACTCTAAACCTAACACTACACCTAGCTCTAATCTTAACCCTAAAATTAGCACTAATCATAACCCTTGTATTTACATTAGCTGTAATCCTAAACCTAAACTAACTTAACCCAAATCCTAGCCCTAATCCGAGCCCTAACCCGAGCTTAAACCCTAACCCTAACCCTAACCCTAGCCCTAGCCCTAAACATAACCATAAACCTAGCTCTAACCCTATACTTTACCAAAACAATAACCCTAAACCTAATGCTTAACCTAGAGCTAAACCTAACCCTATCTCTAATCCTATCCCTATGCATTTCCCTAAAACTAACATGAATCATAATTCTAAGCCTGTCATTACCCAAACCCTTACCCTAATGCTAATTCAATCCCTAACTTTAAGCCTTAACCTATTAAACCCTAACCTAGACCTTCACCTTAATAATACCCCTAGCCCAAAACCTGACCCTAAACATAAACCTAAACCTTACACTAGACTTACCCATAATTCTAACCCTAAAACTATCTTTAAACATAATTCTAAACTTGAAATTAGCCATAATCCTAATCCTAGCCCTAACCTGAAAGCAAACGCTAGCCCTTATGCTAGCCCTAAACCTATCCTTAATTATAACCCTAATCCTAACCCTTATTCTAAACATCACCCTACCTCTAACTCTAACCTAGCTTACCCTAAACTAAATCCTAAATCTAACCCTAATTCTATGCTTAAACTGAACACTAAACGTAGACCTAATCCTAGCCCTAATTTAGCCCTATTCCTAAACCTAAACCTAATCTTAGCCCTAAGACTAACAATAATTCTCACACTAGCCCAATTACTAGTTTTAATCCTAGCCCTTACCATAACTCTAACCCTAGCCCTAACCCTTGCCCAATCCTTAGTACTACCCCTAAAACTAAGCCCAAGCCTTACACTAACACTAAACCTAAGCCTAATGCTAATCATAAAACTAGACATAACCCTACAACTAACAGTAAAACAAAACCAAGCTATATCCCTAACCCTAAACCTAACTTAAACCAAACCCTAACACTACACCTAGACCTAATCATAGCCTTAATTATAGTCCTAAACCTTACCTTAAATGTATACCTGACACTGACTCATATGCTAAACTCACCCTAGCTCGAAACAGCATCCTAAACTTCAACCAAAACTTAACAATATCCCTAGTCCTTATTTGATTCCTAAAGCTGACCCTGACCCTGACTCATATCCTAAAATTAACCCTAGCTCTAAATATCACCCTAACCTTAAACTTAACCCTAACAGTAAAACCACCCCTGCTCCTAACCCTAACCCTAAAACTAACCCTAATTGTAACCCTAATTTTTATATTCATGATTGCCCTAACCCTAGTCCTAACCCTAACACAAAACTAGCCCTAATCTGAACCCTAAATCTAACTTTAAAACTAACGCTACCCTAACTCTAGCCCTAACCCTAGTTCTAACTCTCTCCCTTACCCTAAGTGAAACCCTAACCCTACTGGTAAACCTAGACCTATCTGTAATACTTAGGCTAACCAAAATCCTAACCCTATTAATAGTCCTCACTCTAGCCCTCATTCTAGTTCTAATCCTATCCCAAAGCCTTATGCTAACCCTGAGCCTTATTCTGACCCTAAAACAAACCCTAGATCTAAAACTGACCCTCAACCTAGAGAAAACTCTAACACTGGCCATAATGCTAACTTATACCTAAACCTAACCCTAGCCCTAACACTAACTCTACCTCTCAGATTATCCGGATCTCTAGTTCTAAACCTATCCATTACCATAACCCAAACTCTAGCCCTAACCCTTTCCATATTATTAGTCCTAGCCCTAACCCTAGTTCTAACTCTAACTTGAAATCTAACCCTAAACCTAAGCCTAAGCCTAAAACTAAAATTAGCCCTAACCCTAATGCTAATCAAAAAATTAGCCCTAACCCTAACCTTAGGTGTAGAACAAACTGATCAATAGTTCTAACCATAAACTTTAACTTAAACCAAATCCTAAAACTACACCTAGACCTAACCATAGCCTTAATTGGAGTCCTAACCCTAACCTTAAATCTAATCCTGACCCTGACTCATATCCTAAAACTCACCCTAGCTCTTAACACCCTCCTAACCTTAAACTGAAACCTAAAAGTAATTCTATTTTTAATTCAAGTCTTAACCCTAACCCTGACCCTGACTCATATCCTAACAGTAACACTAGCTCTAAATATCAAACTAATCATAAATCTAACCCTAACACTAGACCTATCCCTAATCCTAACATTAAAACTAACCCTAATTGTAAACCTAGTTCTTACATTAGCCATTGCCCTAACATTAGCCCTAACCCTAAGGCAAAAAATGGCCCCAATCCGAATCCTAAACCTAGATCTAACCCTAATCCTAACTCTAGCCCTAACCCTAGGTCTAAGGCTATGTCTTACCCTATGAATAACCCTAACCCTAATGGTAGCCCTAAACCTATGCCTAATCCTTAGACTAACCAAAATCCTAACATTATTAATAGTCCTGAACCTAGCCCTCATTCTAGCTCTAATCCTACCCCAAACCCAAACACTAACCCTGACCCTTATCCTGACCCTAACACAAGCCCTAGTTCTAAACCTGAACCTATCACTAGACTCAAACCTAACACTAGCCCTGGACCTAAACCTAATCCTAAATCTAGCCTTAACTCTATCCCTAGACCTAAACAAAAACCGAGTCCTAGGCCTAACAATGACCCTTATCCTAACACAAATACTAAACCTATCTCTAGTCCTAAATATACTCCTAACTCTGGCTGTAACCCTAACTTGAACTCTAACTCAAACACTGACTCTGCCTTTTACAATAAACCTAATTCAAAACCTGACCCTAACAAAAAATCTACACCTAATATTAGACGTTGTCATAACCCTAACCCTACAACTACCCGTAATCATAACCATGGGTCTTACATTACCCAAGATTAAACCCTAGGCCTAAACCTAACACAAAACCTTGAGCTAATCCTAGGCCTTAATCTAGTCCTAAGCATAACACTAACCCTAATCCTATCCCTAACTGAAACCTAACCCTCGCCTTAGACCTAACCCTACCTCAAAACCTAATGCTTACTATAAACATAAATCTAGAAATATCCCTGAATCTAACCCTAAACCTTGTCCTACTCCTAACATTAAACCTATCCCTAACCCTAGTTCTAAACCTACCCATTACCCTAACCATAACCCTAAGCTTAATTGTAACCCTAGCCTTAACCCTAACCATAATCCTAACCTTAAACAGAAAACTAACCCTAGACATAACCCTAAACTAATACTCAGTGTAGCCTTAAGCATAGATCAAAATCTAACCCTTACAATAAACCTAAACATAACCATAGACCTAACCCTAACCCTAAACTTAAATCTAACCCTGTCCCTAAACCTAAACCTCCATCTAACCACATTTATTACCTTAACCCTAACCCTAAACTTAATTATAAACATTACCCAAACCCTAACACTAACCCTATACCAACCGTAATCCTATCACTAAACATAACCCTGAACCTAAACCTTGCTCTAATCCTAATCATAGCTCAGAACCTAACTCTTACACTAAACATAACACTAAACCTAAATCTAGTTCTAACCCATACCCTAACAGTAACTCAATACCTAATCCTAATCATAAGTCCAACCATAAACGTATCTCTAACTGTATCCATTACCCTAATCATAATCCATACCCTAATGTTAATCCTAGGCCTAACCCTATCTCAAGAGCTAACCCTAGCCTTAAACTTAACTCTAACTGTATCCATTACCCTAAATATAACCCTTTCCCTAATGCTAACGCTAGGCCTAACCCTAAACCTATGACTAATCTCAACCCTATCAATTACCCTAAACTTAACCTGAACCATAAATCTAACCATATCATTACCCTACCCATAACCTAATGCTAATTTGAGCCCTAATCCTAAACTTAAACCTAAAAGTAACCCTAACCATGACCCTGACCCTAATAATTTCCCTAACTCTAACCGGACCCTTACCCTAAAACTAATCCTTACATTAGACCTAGCCAAATCTAACCCTAAAACTATTCATAACCGTAACCCTAGACCTGACATTATCCCTAGATATAATCTTAGCCCTAACACGAACACAAACCCTCTTCTATTTTATCACTAAACACAGCCTTAATCATAACTCTAACCTTAAACCTAGGCCTAACTTAAAACCAATCCTTTCCCTAATCTTAGACCTATCTTACCCTATACCTAACCCTAATTTTAACCCTAGCCCTAAAACTAAGTCTAACTCTTTCCCTAACTCTAAAACTAGTTCTAACCCTATCCCTTACTTGAACTTTAAATCCAGCCCTAACCCTAGGCCTAGCCCTAGCCATTCCTTAGCCCTAGTCCTAACCCTAGATCTAACCTTAACCCTAAATCTAAGCCTAATGCAAAGCCTAAGCCTAAACCTAACAGTAACACTAACCCTAACACTACTCATAAAACTAGCCCTAACTCTAGCCCTAACCATAATACAAAACCGAACCATATCCCTAACCTTAACCCTTAACCTCAACCAAACCCTAACCCTACACCTAACCCTAACCCTAGCCCTAATTTATTTTTAAGCAGAACCCTAAAACTAACCATAACCCTGATTTTGATGCTAACACTAACCCTAGCTTTAAACATCACCCTAAACATAACACTAGACCTAGCCCTAACCCTAACCCTAACCCTAAAACTGGCCCTAATTTTAACCCTAGTTCTTACAGTAGCCATTACCCTAACCCTACCCCTAACTTAACCCCAAACCTACCCTAATCTGAGCCCTAAACCGAGCTTTAGCCCTAACGCTAACCATAACCTTAAATCTAGCACTAATAATAACCATAACATTAGGTATAACCCTAGCTCTAACCCTATCCATTACCCTAACCATAATCCTAACCCTAATGCTAACCCTAGGCCTAAACCTTACCATATCCCTAATCCTAACCCTTTCTATTTCCCTGAACCTAACTTGAAACCTAAACCTAACTATATCATTACACTAAACCTAACACTATGCTAATTCAAGCCCTAAATTTAAACCGAAACCTATCGCAAACACTAATCACGACTCTGACCCAAACAATACCCTTAGTTCTAAAGCTGACCCTAACCCTAAACCTAACCCTTACACTACATCTAAGTTAACACTAAAACTATCTTTATGTATAAAGCTGGACCTGAAATTAGCCCTAGCCCTAATCTGAGCCCTAAACCTAGGCATAATCCTAACCCGATCCATACTCTGAGGTTTAACCTTGATTCTAAAACTTGCCCTAGCCCTAAACCTAGCTATAACCCAATCTCTTACCCGAAACCTAACCATAACACTAAACCTAATCATATTCTTAAACCTAACCATAAACTTTGCCCAAACCCTAGACCTAACCGTAATATAAGCCTAGCACTAACCCTAATTTTGTCCTATCCTAACCCTAAACCTATCCTTAAAACTAACTCTAAAATTTGCCCTAGCCCTATCCTTACTTTTATCCTTAGCCCTAGCCAAACCCTGGATCTAAACCTAACTCTAAATTTAAACTTAACTCTAAATTTAACCATAACCATAATCCTAATCCAAACCCTAACACTAGCCCTAACAGTAATGCTAATCTTAAAACTAGCCTTATCCCAGCCCTAGTCTTAAAACAACACCAAGCCATATCCCTAACCCTAACCCTTAACCTAAAACAAACCATAAAAATATACCTAGCCCTAACCCTAACTCTAAAAATAACCCTGATCCTGACACTGATCCTTACACTAATCATAGCTCCAAACATCACGCTAACCTTAAATTAACCATAACACCAGACCTAGCCTTAACCCTATCCCTAAAACTAGCCCTAACCATAACCCTAGTTCATACATTAGTCATTGTCATAAACTTAGCCCTAACCCTAACACAAATCCTACCCTTAATTCTAGTCCTAACCATAGCTTAAACCCTAATCTTAACCCTAACACTAGCCCTAGCCCTAACCATAACCCTAGCTCTAACCCTATACCTTACCCTAAGCCAAACCCTAAACCAAATGCTAAACCTAGTCCTAACCCGAATCCTTAGCCTAACTTAACACTAACAGTATTACTAGTGCTAACGCTAGCCCTTATTCTAGTTCTAACCCTAACCCTGACTCTTATTCTTATCCTAACATTAACCCTATGTGTATACCTTACCCTAACCCTAAATCAAACCCTAACACTAGCCCTACTGGTAAGGCTATACGTGTACCTAAACCAAACATAGATTTAGACCAAAAAGTAATCCTAAATATATCTAGCCCTAGACCTAAACAAAATCCTAGCTATAGTCCTAACAATAACCCTAAACCTAAACTAAACACTTACCCTACCCATAGATCTAACACTAGTCCTAATTCTGGCTCTAACCCTAACCCAAATCCTATCTGGAACACTGACCCTGACTCTAACATTAACCTATCTCTAAACCTGATCCTAACCCAAAACCTAGTCCTAACACTAGACCTAGCCATAAACCTAACCTTAATACTAGCCCTAAACATAACCCTACTCCTAACCCTATTTTAAACCTAATCTTAACCCTAACAGTCACTCTAACACTAACCATAGTCCTAACCCTAGCCCTAAACCTAACGAAAAACCTAGCCATAATCCTAGGCATAAACTTAGCCCTAAGTATAACCCTAACACTAACCCTAGCCCTAAAACTAACCCTAACACTAACCATTGCCTTAGACCTAACCCTAGCTCAAAGCCAAACCCTTATCCTAAACATTACTCTAGCCTTATCCTAAACCATAATCCTAACCCTAGATCCCATCCTAACCTTAATCCTAGCTCGAACTTTAGTTTGAACCCTAACCCTAAACCTAATTGTAAACATATACCTAACACTAAATTTAATCCAAAACATAAATGTATCCCAAGACCTAAACCTCACTATAGCCTTAGCCCTAGCTGAAACATTTCGCCTTACACTAAACCTAACCCTAAGACTATCCCAAATCCATACCCTAACCCTAACTCTAACACGAAATCTAACATTATCCATTACACTAAACCTAAACCTACCTGTAATGAAATCTCTAGCCATAACCCCAACCCTAAACAAAACACTAACAATAAATGTATCCCTATACCTAAATGTAAACCTAAATCTCACCCTAGCCATTACCCTAGTTCAAACACTAACCCTTACCTAACCTAAAAATAACACTAGCCCGCAATATAACACTTACTGTAAACCAAACATAGCCCTATTTCTAAACTCAACACTAATTTTAGACTTAATCGAAACCATAACTTATTCCTAACCCTACCTCTAAATCTATCCTTTATACTAAAAATAACCCTAACCTAATGCTAACCTCAACCATATTGCTAAACCTAACCCATTCATTACCCTAAATCTTAATTGAAACCTAAACCTAACCGTACCCATTACCCTAAACCTAAGCCTAAACCTAACACTAATTCAAGCCTTAAACCTAAACTTTTACCTAAACCAAATACTAACACTGACCATGGCCCTAATAATACCCCTAACTCTAAACCTGACCCTTAACCTAAACATGGCTCTGACACTAGATGTGGCCATAACCTAACCTGAAAACTATCCTTAATCATAATCCTAGACTTGACATTAACTCTAGCCCTAGTTCCAGCCCTGAACCTAACAGAAACCCTAGCCCTATACCTAGCCTTAATCCTAACCTAAACACTAACTCTAGCCCTAATCCTAATTCTAACCTTCACCTTAGCCTTAAAGCTAGCTATAACCACATCCATTCCCCTAAACTTAATCCTAACCCCAATGCTAATCCTAAACCTAGCCCTTCCCCTAAGGCCTAACCCTAGCCCTAATCCTAGCCATAATTTAGCTTTAACCCTAACCCTAACCATAAGGAAAGTCCTAAAATCTAAATTTAACTCTCGTCCTAGCCATTTCCCTAGTTCTAACACTATCCCTTACCGTAACACTAGCCCTAGCCCAAATCCTAACCCTGGATCTAACCCTGAAACTAAATCTAACCTTAACCCTAAGCCTAAACCTCACCCTAACACTAGCCCTAACCCTAACACTAATTAAAAATCTAGCCCTAACACTAGCCCTAGCCCCTCCCCCAAAAAAATAAAAAAGAAACTGAGCCATAGCTTTAACCCTAACTCTAACCCATAGAAGTCAAGATGAAGTCAATCCTTAAAACACAAAGTGTTTCTGACAGTGAACCTTGAACTGAGAAATCCCAACCTGAGAAACATGGTAATGCTAGGTAAAAGATGAATTCTGACCGGTATCAAAGAAATTTCAACAAAACTAACTCTAATCCAAACACTAGTTCTATCCCTAGTCCTAACCATCATCCTAAAACTAAAGCTTTCCTGTTTAAAGAGCTTGAAAAAAAGTAAAATCTTGGGGTTCCTAATAGGGCAAAGTAAGAGATGAATCCTGCCAAGTATCAAAAATTCTGACCAATAACTGGGGAAGGTGTTTCAATACATGCCTATTTCCTCTTTTTTCGCCTAAAGTGCTCTTGGATAATTATTTTTAATGCTTCAGCTTAAGGTACTTTTACAAGGGACAAACCAGAGCATGCCCACAGTGAAGTGATTGAGTGTGTAAACTTTCATGCAGCTAGCACAAACCCTGTTTGATTTCCAGATCCATTTCTGTTCAAACCTATAGGTCATAATGTAGTGAAAACTAAAATTCAAACTGTTGCTGACACTGAACCATTGAACCTTGAAGCCCCAAACTTGGGAAGCCTACTAATTTGGTCAGAGATAAATCCAGTACAGTATCAAAGTAATCGGACCAAAAAAATCATAGCTCTTTCAGTACAAGTGTTATTTTACTTGCTCATAAAGCACTCAGAAATAAAGTTGTTTCTTTCTACTTCAGCTTAGGGATACTTCACAGGAAACAAACCAGAGAATGCTCATGGAGAACTGATTGAATGTGTGAAATTTCAAATCAAACACTGTTTGATTTCCAGCTTCATTTCCATTCACCCCTATAGGGCAAAAAGAAGAGAAACATGAAAATTGAAACTGTTCCTGAGAGAAAACACTTACGTAGGAGGCCCTAACATTTGGGGTATACTAAAAATAGGAAAAAAATGTGAATCTTGCCCATTATCATAGAAATAGGACTCGAATTAGAGCTAGGTTTAGAGCTAGGTGTAGGCTTAGGGACAAACCAGAGAGTTCCCACAGAGTACTGATTGAGTGTGTGAAGTTTCAAGCAGTTAGCACCAACCTTGTTTGATTTCCAGCTCCATGTCCATTTACCTCTGTAGGTCAAAATGAAGTGAATCCATAAAATACAAATTGTTCCTGTCAGCAAAGTATTGAACCTAGAAGGCCGAAACCTGGGGAACATAGTAAGGCTAGGTCAAAATATATCCTGCCCAGTATCAAAAAAATTTGAATGAGAAAAACTCTAAGCCTAACACTAGACCTAACTCTAACCTAACTTGTTTAGAAAACCTTTGATCATAGAAGTCTCAAAGTTGAGGATCCTAGAGGGGCAAGCTAACAGATGACTCCTGCCCAGTATCAAAGAAATCTGACGAAATGATTGGGGGAGGTAGTTCAGTACATGCGTATTTTCCTATTGTCTCCTAAAATGCTCTCGCATAGTGTTGTTTTTGCATGCTTCATCTTTGGGATACTTTCACAAGGATAAAACCAGAGCATCCTCCCAGTGAACTTATTGAGTGTGTGAATTTTCAAGCAGCTAGCAAAAATCCTATTTGATTTCCAGCTCCATTACCATTTACCCATATAGGTCAAAATGAAGTGAAACCTTAAAATAAATACTGAAATACTGACAGCAAACCAGTGAACCTAGAAGGCCCAAACATGGGGAACATAATAAGGCTAGGTAAAAGAAATTTGAAATTTGAACAAAAGTACTGTAAACCAGCACTAGATCTATTCTTAATCCTAACCCTACAGCTCACCCTAGCCTGTTTAGAGAACCTTTGATCATAGAAGTCCCAAACTAAGGGAACCTAGTGGGAAAAGCTAACAGATGAATCCTGCACACTATCAAAGTAATCTGAGCAAATAATTGTGGGAAGAGTTTCAGTACATGCATATTTCTTTGATTTCTCCAAAAGTGCTCTGGGATAAAGTTGCTTTGCATGTTTCAGCTCAGAGCAACTGTCACAAGAAACAAACCAGAGAGTGCCCACAGAGAACTGATTGAGTGTGTGCGGTTTCCAGCAGCTTGCACCAACCCTGTTTGATTTCATCCTCCATTTCTCTCCAACAAAATAGTTCAAAATAAAGTGAAACCTTAAAATACAAACTGTTCCTGACAGTGGGCCAAGTGGGGCAAGCTAACAGATGAATTTTGTTCAGTATCAAAGAAATCTGACCCAATAATTGGGGAGGTATTTCATTACATTCATATTGCCCTGTTTTCTCCTAAAGTTCTCTTGGATAAACTTGTTTTGCATGCTTCAGCTTATTGCTACTTTTACGAGAAGGCCCAAACCAGGGAAAATTGTGAGGCTAGGTAGAAGATGAATCCTGCCCAGTATCAAAGATAGATAAACAAAACTGACTCTAACCCTAACACTAGGTTAATCCTAGCCTTTTCCCTAACCGTAAACCTAACCCTGATCTGTTTAGAGAACCTTTTATTGTAGAAGTCCCAAATTAAGGGAGCCAAGTGGGGCAAGCTAACAGACGAATTTTGTTCAGTATCAAAGAAATCTGACCCAATAATTGGGGAGGTATTTCATTACATTCATATTGCCCTGTTTTCTCCTAAAGTTCTCTTGGATAAACTTGTTTTGCATGCTTCAGCTTATTGCTACTTTTATGAGAAGGCCCAAACCAGGGAAAATTGTGAGGCTAGGTAGAAGATGAATCCTGCCCAGTATCAAAGATAGATAAACAAAACTGACTCTAACCCTAACACTAGGTTAATCCTAGCCTTTTCCCTAACCGTAAACCTAACCCTGATCTGTTTAGAGAACCTTTTATTGTAGAAGTCCCAAATTAAGGGAGCCAAGTGGGGCAAGCTAACAGACGAATTTTGTTCAGTATCAAAGAAATCTGACCCAATAATTGGGGAGGTATTTCAGTACATTCATATTGCCCTGTTTTCTCCTAATGTGCTCTTGGATAAATTATTTTTTCTTGTTTCACTTTAAGGTACTTTCACAATGAACAGCCAGAGAGAGCCCACAGAGAGCTGATCGAGTGTGTGAAGTTTCAAGCAGCTATTACTAAGTCTGTTTGATTTCCAGCTTCATTTTCATTCACATCTGCAGGTCATAATAAAATGAAACCTAAAAATTCAAACTGTTCCTGTCAGTGAACTGGCAAACCTTGAAAACCGAAACTTGGGGATCCTACTAAGACTAGGAAAAGGACGAATCCTGTATAATATCAAAGCAATCCATTCAAAAACATTGTAGCTTGCTCATAAAGTGCTTAAAGATAAAGCAGTTTCTTTCTAATTAAGCTTTGGACTACTAATACAAGAAACAAATGAGAGAATGTGCACTGAGAACTTATTGAGTGTGTGAAGTTTCAAGCAGCTAGCACAAATTGTGTTTGAGTCCAGCTCCATTTCCATTCACCCCTATAGGGCAAAAGGAAGTGAAACATGTAAATTAAAACCGCTTCTGAGAGCAAACCCTTTTACTAGGAGGCCCAAACATGGGGAGCATACTAAGAAAAGGAAAAATATAAATCCTGCCCAGTATCCAAAAAGTTGAATAAAACTAACTCTAACTCTAAAACTATTTCTAACCCTAACTCTAAACATAACATTAAGCCTAACCTGTTAAGAGAACCTTTGATCATAAAAGTTTTGAACTTGTGGAGACTAGTGGGGAAAACTTACAGATGAATCCTGTATAGTATCAAAGAAATCTGACCAAAAAATTGGGGGAGGTATTTCAGTACATGCATATTGCCCTGTTTTCTCCTAAAGTTCTCTTGGATAAACTTGTTTTGCATGCTTCAGCTTATTGCTACTTTTACAAGGAAAAAACCAGAGAGTGCCCACAGACAACTGATTGAGTATGTGAAGTTTCAACCAGCCAGCACCAAGCTCCAATTTCCAGCTCCATTCTCATTTACTCATATAGGTCAAAATGAAGTGAGACTTTAAAAACAAACTTTCCAACAGCAAACCATTGAACCAAGAAGGCCCAAAACTGGGGCACATAGTAAGGCTAGATAAAAGATAAATCTTCCCAGTATCAAATAAATTTGAACAAAACAAAATCTAACCCTAACACTAGCTCTAAATCTAGCCCTAACCCTAATCATAACACTAACCCTTACCTGTTTAGGGAACCATAGATCCTAGAACTGTTGACCTTGGGGAGCCTAGTGGAGCAAGCTAAACGATGAATACTTCATAGTATCAATGAAATATTATCAAATTGTTGGGAGACTTATTTTAGTACATACATGTTTCTCTGTTTTCTCCTTAAGGGCTCTCGGATGCAGTTCCTTTTGCATGCTTCATCTTTGGCCTACCTTCAAAAGAAAGAAACCAGAGATTGCCCACTGAGAATTGATGGTGTGAAGTTTCAAGCAACTTCTGCCAACCCTGTTTGATTTCCAGCTCACTTTTCATTCACATCAATAAGCCATAATGAAGGGAAAACTTAAAATACAAACTGTTCCTGACAGCAAAACATTGAACCAAAAAGGCAAAAACCTGTGGAGCATAGTAAATCTAAGTAAAAGATGAATACTGCCCAGTATCATAGAAATTTGTAGAAAACTAGGGCGGCATGGGTGCTCACAGCATATATGGAAGGCTCTGCTGTGCAGTTTATCTGGGCACAGACAGCAGTCTCAGCCCCACAGACGCTCTCTGCAAAGATGGAAGGCAGCAGAGAACAAACACAGAGGCTTTGCTTGAGGGTAACCAGACTGAGTTCTGGACACACTACAAGGTCACTCCAGAACCCTCCACCTCACCCAATACCATCCATGGGTAATAGATGGAATCCATCTTGCAAAACCTTATTGGCCATCTATCAGTGGGCATGGCTACCAGCTTGGTTCTGCAGCTTTTCAGTTACCTGGTTTCCAACTACCCTACCTCCAGCTGTGTAACTCAAGATTTTTCTCACAAAATTTTGGGGGATGTAGCTATCAATGCAGAATAGCAGCTGTACAAGCACCTGGTTTCCAATTCAGAGACTAAGAGTAGGGAGGATCCAGGTAGAAGCTAAAGCTCTCTCACTGTGGCTACCTCCATCACCCTGAGCACAGAGACTCAAGCTAGGAATTGACAACTCCACTTACTGCAAAAAAAGAAATCAGAGTTCTAAGAGACTTATTTTTCTTTCTTACTTTTCTTTTCTTGCTCTTCTCATCCATTCTCCTCTACCCTTCCCCCTCTGGTCCTCACAACCTCAACATATGTGAAACCACAAACTTTCCATGAAATTGGACTTTAAGAACGGAATCACTAGAATTGTATAATATATATAAATTGCATAGGCCCCACCTCACCTCCTCTTTACTTGCTCTTATTTTCTTTCTCCCTCTCTTTCTTTCTTTCTTTGTTATTTTTTCTTCTTTTTTTCTTTCTCCCTCTAGTTTACTTTAAGCCTCATAGATTTTAATATTTATACGTAGAATAATTTTATGAATACAGATATGGAGTTTGAATTTATACGTTCTTTCATAAATTCCCCCTTTCTATTCATTAGAGTTTTCCTCCAAAGTTGGTAAGTTAGATTAATCATATACCCTCATTCCTTTCCCCATTAACATAGCATCCTACCCCTGATCCCCAGTTCTCTATATACCACCAGAAATGCTTGCCTTTTATGAAACTATTAACTGTATTCTAAATAATAATTGAAGCCAACATCTGTAGACACAGAGTCTAAATATAAATGCATTTATAATGGTTAGGATAAGGCTTCGGGTTAGGGTTAGATTTAGAGTTAGGTTTTGATTTATTGTTAGGGCTAGGGCTAAGGATAGGGCAAGGATTAGGACTAGGGTTTGGGTTAGGTTTAGGATTATGGTAAGGGATATGGTTAGAACTAGTGATAGGGCTAGTATGAGAGTTAGAGTTAGTCTTAGGGCTAGAGTTAGGTTTAGGTTTAGGGTTAGAACTAGTGACAGAGCTAGTATGAGAGTTAGAATTAGTTCTAGGGCTGGGTTAGGGATAGGGCTAAATTAGGGCTAGCATTAGTGTTAGGTTTAGGCCTTGGGTTAGGGTTAGAGTTAGGATTATGTTTAGGGTAACATATTGGCTTATAGCTAGGTTGAGGGCTAGGGCAAGGGTTAGTATTAGGGTTAGGGCTAGGGTTAAGTTTAGGGTTATGATTAAAGCTAGGTTTAGGGCTAGAATGAGGGCTAATGTTTGTGTTAGGTTTAGGGCTAGTATTATAGCTAGGGCTAATGTCAAGTCTAGGGTTACAGTTAGGGATAGATTTATTGTTAGGTTTATGGTTTGGCCCTGTGTAGGGTTTAGGTTTATACTAAGGGTTAGTTTTAGAGCTAGGGTTATTATTAGGGTCAGGTTCAAGGTGACGGTTTGGGTTAGATTAGGGTTTAGGTTTAGATCTTGAATTATGAGGGTTTCAGAGTTAAGGTAATGAAAGGGTTAGGTTTAGGGTTTAGGTGTGGTTTAGTGTAATGGATAGGGTTAGGGTTAGGCCTAGGGTTAGAATATGTGTTATCATTAGGGTAATGGATAGGGTTAGACCTAAGATTAGGGATAGGGTTATGTATAGAATTAGGGCTTTTTTTGGATTAGGGTTAGGGTTTAGGTGTGGTTTAATGTAATGAATAGGGTTAGGGTTAGGCCTAGGGCTAGCATAATGGGTTATCATTAGGGTAATGGATAGGGTTAGACCTGAGATTAGGGGTAAGTTTATGTATAGAATTAGGGCTTTTCTTGGGTTAGGGTTAGATCTACTTTTAGGGTTAAAGCTAGGTGTATTGGCTGGGGATGTGGCTCAAGAAGTCACGTGCTAGCCTGGCATGCACATGGCACTGGTTTTGATCCTCAGCACCACATACCAATAAAATAAAGATGTTGTGTTGAGTGAAAACTAAAAAAATAAATATTAAAAAAAACTAGGTATAGGACTTGGATTAAGGCTAGGTTTTGGATTAGGTTAGGGCTAGGGTTAAGGCTATGGATAATGTACAATGTAGCTTTATGATTAGAGCTAGTGATAGGGTCAGGATTAGGGCTATGTCTAGTTTTAGGGTTAAATTCATGGTAACAATGATGTTTAGAGCTAGGTTTAAAGTTAGAGTCAGAGTTCAGATTAGTTTTCAGGTTAGGGTTAGGGCTAGAATTAGAGATATGATTAGGGCGAGGTGTAGGGTTAGGGTTATGATTTGGTTTTGTTTTAGAGCTAGGGGTAGAGTTAGGGCTAGTTTTAGGATTAAGGCTAGTGTTACTGAAAGGTTTAGGCTTAAATTTAGGGTTAGATTTAGAGTTAGGTTTAGATCTAGGCTTTGAGCTAGGGTTAAGGATAGGGCTAGGATTAGAGCTAAGTTTAGGGCTATGTATAGGGTGATGGTAAGGAATAGTGTGAGAACTAGGTATAAGGCTAGGGTGAGAGTTTGAGTTAGTCTTAGGGCTAGGGTTATTGTTGGGTTAGGGATAGGGCTAAATTAGGGCAGGGATTAGGACTAGGGTTAGTGTTAGGATTAAGCCTAGGTTTAAGTCTAGGTTAGTGTTAAGGTTAGGGTTAGGATAGTTTGAGCTAGGGTTAGGGCTGGCGCAAGCATTAGGTTTAGGGTTTGTTCTAGGGTTAGGGTTAAGATTATGCTTAGGTCTAGCTTTAGGGCTTTTGGAGTAATGGCTCAATTTTGTTTTAGGGCTAGGGCTTGGATTAAGGCTAGTTTGAGGATTAGCAATAGTGTTAGAGCTAAGTGTAAAATGAGGTTTAGTCTTAAGATTAGGGTTAGGTTTAGACATGGTGTGATCTAGCGTTAGAGCTCAAGCTAGGGTTCAGGCTCAGGTTAGGTCTATTGTGAGAGTTACGGTAATGAATAGGGTTATATATAGAAATAGGGCTAGGATGTGAATTAGAGTTAGTCTGAGGGCTAGGATTATGGGTAGGGTTAAGGTTAGGGTTTAAGTAGGGCCAGGATTAGCATTATGATAAGTGTTAGGGTTAGGCATATGGTTAGGGCTAAGGTTAGGGTTAGATTTAGGGCAAGGTTTATACTTAGGAATAGGGCTATGGTGAGTGTTTGGGTTACAATTAAGTCTAGGTTTAGGGCTAGGATGAGGGCTCTGATTTATGTTAGGATTAGGGCTAGGATTAGGGCTAGGGATAATGTCAGATCTAGGGTTATGTTTAGGGATAATTTTAAGGATAGGTTTATGGCTGGGTATAGTGTTAGGGTTAGGTTTAGTGTAGGGGTCAGGTATAGAGCTAGGTTATTATTAGGATAAGAGTATGGGTTAGGGTTTGTTTTGGGTTAAGGTTTAAGGGTAGTGCTCAAATTAACATTAGGGTTAAGGTTGGGGTTAGAGTAATGGATAGAGTTAGGTTTACAGTTCAGGTTAGATGTAGAGTAATATATAGGATTATTTTCAGGGATAGAGTTAGGTTTAGGCCTAGGGTTAGCATTTGGTTTAGGCTAAGCAAATGAATAGGTTTAGTACTAGTGTTAGGGCTTAGATTAATGTTAGGATTAGGGCTAGGGTTTAGGTTACTCTTAGGGTCAGTGTTAGGGTTTGGTTTAGGGTAAGTGTTAGGGATTGAGCTAGGGTTAAGGCTAGGGTGAGGGTTAGGGTTAGTATCAGGGCTACAATTAGGTTTAGGGTTAGGGTTAGGGTTAGGTCTAGGGTTAGCATTAGTGTTAGGGTTATACTTAAGGTAATGCATAAAGTTAGACCTAGGATTTGGGCTATGGTTACACTGAGGATAAGGGATAGTGTTAGAGTTAGGGTTAGAGCTAGGGTTATGTTTAGAATAAGGGTTAGAGTTTGAGCTAGGGTTAGGGCTAGGGAAAGCATTAGGTTTAGCATTTGTGCTGGGGTTATTCTAGGGTTAGGTTAAGGTTATGCTTAGGTCTAGGTTTAGGGCTTGTATTAGGGCTAAATTTTGTGTTAGGTTTATGGCTAGTGTTAGGGCTATGGGTAATGTAAGAGCTAGGGTTATGGTTATGGCTAGTTTCTGGGTTAGGGTTATAGATATGTCTAGTGTTAGGTTTTAATTTTTGGTTAAGATAAGGTTTAGAGATAGGGTTTGTTAGGGTAAGCATCAGTGTTCGGGTTAGCATTAGGTTTATGGTTAGGGTCAGAATTAGAACTAGGGTTAGGTCTAGGGCTAAGGTTAGTCTTTGTGTTAGGTTAATGGTTATTTTAGGGCTAGTGCTAGGTTTTTGTTTAGGACTAGGGCTAGAGTTATGGCTATATTTATGATTAAGTTTAGGTCTATTGTTAGTGTTATGGTTAGGTTTAGTTATAGGTTTACTGGCAGGGCTAGTGTTAGGGTTAGGTTTAGTGTTAAGGTCAGGCTCTGACATAGGGTTAGTATAAGGGTCAGAATAAGGGTAAGGGTTAGGCTTAGGCCTCGGGTTAGGGTTAGAGATAGAATGAGGGCTAGGGTTAGGACTAGTAATACAGTTAGTGCTTGGGGTAAGCTAAGGATTAGGGCTAGGGTAGCATTAGAGTGAGATTTTGGCTTAGGGTAAGAAATAGGTTTAGAGCTAGGTTTTGGGTTAGTGTTAGTATTAGGGTTAGGGTTAGGGTTAAGGTTAGGGTTAGGGTTAAAGCTAGGGTTGAGGCTCAGTTGCGTTAGGTTTAGTGTTAGGGTTAGGGCTATGGCTAATGTAAGATCTAGTTTTACGTTTAGAGATAGTTTTAGGGTTATGATTAAGGGCTAGAGCTAAGTGTTTTGGTTAGTTTTAGGGTTAGAGTGATGTTTAGAAATAAGGTTAGTTTTAGGGTCAGATTCAGGGTTAGTATTAGTTGTAGAGATACAGTTAGAACTAGGTGTAGCATTCAGATTTGTTTTAGGTTAAGGGTTAGATTTAGGGCTATAGATCAGTTTTGTTTGTGGGCTATGGCTAGGATTAGGGCTAGTTTTCAAATTAGAATTAGAGTTAGGGCTAGTGTTAGGGTGAGTTTTAGGTTTAGAATTAGGGTTAGATTTAGAGTTAGGGTTAATTCTAGGTTTAGGACTATGGCTAGGGTTAGGATTAAGGTTAGAGCTAGTGTTAGGTTTAGATAATAGATAATGTTGGTACTAAAATATGTCTATGGCTCCAGTTAGGGTTAGTCTTAGAGCTAGGGTTAGAGTTAGGGTTACAGTTAGCAATAAATTAGGGGTAGGATTAGAGCAATGTTTAGTGTTAGTATTAGATCTAGGGTTAGGGCTAGGGTTAGTGTTAGTGATAGTGTTAGGGTTAGGTTTAGGGATAGGGGACAGAATGTGGTTATACCTAGGTTCAGAACTAGGGCAAATGTTGAAATTTGGTTTTGGGCTAGGGTTAGTGTTCAGGTTAGGATGAAGGCTAGGTTTAGGGCCAGGATGAGGGCTCAGGTTTGTGTTAGGTTTAAGGCAAAAATTAGGTAGACAACCACACCTGCAATGTAGGTGGATCTGTGACCCACCGGCAGAACAGGCGCAGCAGCCTGCGGAGAGGCAGAGCTGCCCCCTCCCCCCGCGCCTGCAAGGTAGAGGGAACTGTGACAACCCACAGAACAGGCCCAGTGGCCTGCTGAGGGGCAGAGCTGCCCCCCACCCCCCACGCCTGCAAGGTAGGCGGAACTGTGACCACCAACGGAAAAGGCCCAGTGGCCCGCGGAGGGGCAGAGCTGCCAAATATGCCTGCAAGGTAGACGGAACTGTGACCACCCACAGAACAGGCACAGCTGCCTGCTGAGAGGTAGAGCCGCCCCCTCCCCCCGCGCCTGCAAGGTAGGCGGAATTGTGACCACCGATGGAAAAGGACCAGTGGCCCGCAGAGGGGCAGAGAAGCCAACCTCGCCTGCAAGGTAGGCGGGCCTGCGACCCACTGGCAGAACAGTAGCAGCGGCCTGCTGAGAGGCAGAGCCGCCCCTCCCCCCCACGCCTGCAAGGTAGACAGAATTGTGACCACCCACAGAACAGGCCCAGTGGCCTGCTGAGGGGCAGAGCTGCCCCCCACTGCCCCGTGCCTGCAAGGTAGGCGGAACTGTGACCACCGACGGAAAAGGCCCAGTGGCCCGTGGAGGGGCAGAGCTGCCAACCACACCTGCAAGGTAGGTGGGCCTGCGACCCACCGGCAGAGCAGGTGCAGCGGCCTGCTGAGAGGCAGAGCCGCCCCCTCCCCCCGCGCCTGCAAGTTAGATGGAACTGTGACCACCCACAGAACAGGCGCAGTGGCCTGCTGAGAGGCAGAGCCGTCCCCTCTCCCCGCACCTGCAAGGTAGACGGAACGGTGACCACCCACAGAACAGGCCCAGCGGCCTGCTGAGGGGCAGAGCTGCCCCCCACCACCCCGCGCCTGCAAGGTAGGCGGAACTGTGACCACCGACGGAAAAGGCCCAGTGGCCCATAGAGGGGCAGAGCTACCCCACACTCCTGCAAGGTAGGCGGACCTGCGACCACCCACAGAACAGGCCAGACCTGCAACTGACAGACAGAACAGGCCCAGTGGCCTGCGGAAGGGTAGAGCCACCCCCCATCCTGTGCCTGCAATGTAGGCAGACCTGCGACCCACCGGCAGAACAGGCCCAGCGGCCTGCAGAGGGGCAGTGCCTGCAAAGTAGGCAGAATTCCACCACCGACAGAACAAGCCTAGTGGACCACAGAGGGGCAGAGCCGCCACCCGTGCCTGCAAGGTAGGCGGACCTGGTACCGACCAGCAGAACAGCCCCAGCGGCCTGCCGGCGTGGTAGGCACATTGACCCAATTGGAGCAGGGGTAGAGCCGCCGCCCGCACCTGCGAGGGAGACTTTGCAACAATACAAGAGCAATATAAATATATAGGGGGAAAATTCAATAGCACAACAGTTTCACCAAGTAGAAAGAAACGCGAACAGTATGAAGAGACAAGGAAAGAAAGGACCACAAGCAATGCAGGTCAACTCAACTTTAGAAGAGGTAATATCTGCAGCAGATGGAATGTAAGATAAAGAATTCAGGATATACATGCTTCAGATGATCTGGAGTCTCAAGGAAGACATCAGAAAGCAAAATCAGACAATGAAAGATCACTTCAACAATGAATTACATAAACAAATCCAAGAAGCAAAAGATCAACTATACAGGGAGGTAGAGGTTATAAAAAAACCAACAGAAATCGTAGAAATGCAGGAAGCAATAAACCAACATAAAAACTCAATTGAGAATACTACCAGCAGAGTAGAACACTTAGAAGATAGAACATCAGACAATGAAGACAAAGTATTTCAACTTGAAAAGAACATAGACAGCTCAGCAAGACTGTTAAGAAACCATGAGCAGAACATCCAAGAAATATGGGATAACATCAAGAGACCAAATTTAAGAGTCATTGGGATACAGGCAGGGACAGAGTTTCAAACCAAAAGAATGAGCAATCTATTCAATGAAATAATACAAGAAAACTTCCCAGACTTGAAGAATGAGACAGAATCCCAAATCCTAGAAGCCTACAGGATGCCAAATGTGCAAAATCATAAGAGATCCATACCTAGACACATTATAATGAAGATGCCAAACATACAGAATAAGGAGAGAATTTTAAGAGCTACAAGAGAAAGGAAGCAGATTACATTTAGGGGTAAGCCAATCAGGATAACAGCTGATCTTTCAACACAGTCTCTGAAAGCTAGAAGATCCTGGAATAACATATTTCAAACACTGAAAGAAAATGGGTTCCAACCAAGAATTGTGTATCCAGCGAAATTAAGCTTCAGGATGGAAGATGAAATTAAAACCTTTCATGATAAACAAAAGTTAAAAGAATTTGCAGCTAGAAAACCATTTCTTCAAAACATCCTCTGCAAAACATTACAGGAAGAGAAAATGGAAAATAACAATGAAAACCAACAGTGGGAGGTAGGACAGTAAAGGGGGAAAAATAATCAAAGAGGAAAACAAACCATGTTTAGTAACATGAATAAACAAATATGGCTGGAAGAACAACCCATATCTCAATATTAACCCTAAATGTTAATGGCTTATACTCACCAATTAAGAGACACAGGCTAGTAGAATGGATCACAAAACAAGACCCAACAATATGCTGCCTACAGGAGACACATTTGATAGGAAAAGACATACATAGGCTGAAGGAGAAAGGTTGGGAAAAATCATATCACTCATATGGTCTTCGGAAACAAGCAGGAGTGTCCATACTCATATCAAATAAAATAGATTTCAAGCCAAAGTTAATCAAAAGGGATAAAGAGGGACACTACATAGTGCGTAAGGGAACCATACACCAACAAGACATAACAATCATAAATATATATGCCCCAAACAATGGTGCAGCTATGTTCATCAAACAAACTCTTCTCAAGTTCAAGAGTCTAATAGACCTCCATACAATAATCATGGGAGACTTCAACACACCTCTTTCACCAATGGACAGATCTTCCAAACAAAAGTTGAATAAGGAAACTATAGAACTCAATAACACAATTAATAACCTAGACTTAATTGACATATATAGAATATACCACCCAACATCAAGCAGTTACACTTTTTTCTCAGCAGCACAAGGATCCTTCTCAAAAATAGATCATATATTATGTCACAGGGCAACTCTTAGACAATATAAATGAGTAGAGATATTACCATGCATCTTATCTGATCATAATGGAAGGAAACTGAAAATCAATGATAAAAGAAGGAAGGAAAAATCATGCATCACTTGGAGAATGAACAATAGGTTACGGAATGATCAATGGGTTATAGAAGACATCAAGGAGGAAATTAAAAAATTCTTAGAGATAAATGAAAACACAGACACAACATATCGGAATCTATGGGACACATTGAAAGCAGTTCTAAGAGGAAAATTCATTGCTTGGAGCTCATTCCTTGAAAAACCAACAAATAAATGATCTCATACTTCATCTCAAAATCCTAGAAAACGAAGAGCAAAACAACAGCAAAAGAAGTAGAATGCAAGAAATAATTAAAATCAGAGCTGAAATTAATGAAATCGAAACAAAAGAAACAATTGAAAAAATTGACAAAACTAAAAGTTGGTTCTTTGAAAAAATAAACAAAATCGACAGACCCTTAGCCATGCTAGCGAAGAGAAGAAGAGAGAGAACTCAAATTACTAGCATACAGGATGAAAAAGGCAATATCACAACAGACACTTCAGAAATACAGAAGATAATTAGAAATTATTTTGAATCCTTATACTCCAATAAATTAGAAGATAGTGAAGGCATCGATAAATTTCTTAAGTCATATGATCTGCCCAGATTGAGTCAGGAGGATATAGACAACCTAAGCAGACCAATATTAATTGAGGAAATAGAAGAAACCATCAAAAGACTACCAACTAAGAAAAGCCCAGGACCGGATGGGTATACAGCAGAGTTTTACAAAACCTTTAAGGAGGAACTAATACCAATACTTTTCAAGCTACTTCAGGAAATAGAAAAAGAGGGAGAACTTCCAAATTCATTCTACGAGGCCAACATCACCGTGATTCCTAAACCAGACAAAGACACTTCAAAGAAAACTACAGACCAATATCTCTAATGAACCTAGATGCAAAAATCCTCAATAAAATTCTGGCGAATCGGATACAAAAACATATCAAAAAAATTTTGCACCATGATCAAGTAGGATTCATCCCTGGGATGCAAGGCTGGTTCAATATACAGAAATCAATAAATGTTATTCACCACATCAATAGACTTAAAAATAAGAACCATATGATCATCTCGATAGATGCAGAAAAAGCATTCGACAAAGTACAGCATCCCTTTAAGTTCAAAACTCTAGAAAAACTAGGGATAACAGGAACATACCTCAATATTGTAAAAGCTATCTATGCTAAGCCTCAGGCTAGCATCATTCTGAATGGAGAAAAATTGAAGGCATTCCCTCTAAAATCTGGAAAAAGACAGGGATGCCCTCTCTCACCACTTCTGTTCAACATAGTTCTTGAAACATTGGCCAGAGCAATTAGACAGATGAAAGAACTTATAGGCACAAAAATAGGAAAAGAAGAACTTAAATTATCACTATTTGCAGGTGACATGATTCTATACCTAGCAGACCCAAAAAGGTCGACAAAGAAACTATTAGAGCTAATAAGTGTATTCAGCAAAGTGGCAGGATATAAAATCAACACGCATAAATCAAAGGCATTCCTTTATATCAGCGACAAATCCTCTGAAATGGAAATGAGGACAACCACTCCATTCACAATATCCTCAAAAAATTAAAGTAAAATACTTGGGAATCAACCTAACAAAAGAGGTGAAAGACTTATACAATGAAAACTACAGAACCCTAAAGAGAGAAATAGAAGAAGATCTTAGAAGATGGAAAAATATACCCTGTTCATGGATAGGCAGAACTAACATCATCAAAATGGCGATATTACCAAAAGTTCTCTATAGGTTTAATACAATGCCAATCAAATTCCCAATGGCATTTCTTGTAGAAATAGAGAAAGCAATCATGAAATTCATATGGAAAAATAAAAGACCCAGAATAGCAAAAACAATGCTAAGCAGGAAGTGTGAATCGGGCGGTATAGCGATACCAGACTTCAAACTATATTACAGAGCAATAGTAACAAAAACAGCATGGTACTGGTACCAATACAGGCGGGTGGACCAATGGTACAGAATAGACGACACAGAAACCAATCCACAAAACTACAACTATCTTGTATTTGATAAAGGGTCTAAAAGCATGCAATGGAGGAAGGATAGCATCTTCAACAAATGGTGCTGGGAAAACTGGAAATCCATATGCAACAAAATGAAACTGAATCCCTTTCTCTCACCATGCACAAAAGTTAATTCAAAATGGATCAAGGAGCTTGATATCAAATCAGAGACATGGCATCTGATAGAAGAAAAAGTTGGCTACGATCTACATACTGTGGGGTCGGGCACCAAATTCCTCAATAGGACACCCATAGCACAAAAGTTAATAACTAGAATCAACAAATGGGACTTACTCAAAATAAAAAGTTTTTTCTCAGCAAAAGAAACAATAAGACAGGTAAATAGGGAGCCTACATCCTGGGAACAAATCTTTACTCCTCACGCTTCAGATAGAGCCCTAATATCTAGAGTATACAAAGAACTGAAAAAATTAGACAATAAGATAACAAATAACCCAATCAACAAATGGGCCAAGGACCTGAACAGACACTTCTCAGAGGGGGACATACAATCAATCAGCAAGTACATGAAAAAATGCTCACTATCTCTAACAGTCAGAGAAATGCAAATCAAAACCACCCTAAGATACCATCTCACTCCAGTAAGATTGGCAGCCATTATGAATTCAAACAACAAGTGCTGTCGAGGATGTGGGGAAAATGGTACACTTGTACATTGCTGGTGAGACTGCAAATTGGTGCAGCCAATTTGGAAAGCAGTATGGAGATTTCTTGGAAAGCTGGGAATGGAACCACCATTTGACCCAGCTATTCCCCTTCTTGGTCTATTCCCTAAAGACCTAAAAAGAGCATGCTACAGGGACACTGCTACATCGATGTTCATAGCAGCACAATTCACAATAGCAAGACTGTGGAACCAACCTAGATGCCCTTCAATAGAAGAATGGATAAAAAAAAATGTGGCATTTATACACAATGGAGTATTACTCTGCATTAAAAAATGACAAAATCATAGAATTTGCAGGGAAGTGGATGTCATTAGAGCAGATTATGCTACGTGAAGCTAGCCAAGCCCTAAAAAACAAATGCCAAATGTCTTCTTTGTTATAAGGAGTGTAACTAAGAACAGAGTAGGGACGAAGAGCATGAAAACAAGATTAACATTAAACTGGGATAAGAGGTGGGAGGGAAAGGGAGAGAGAATGGAAATTGCATGGAAATGGAAGGAGACCCTCAGGGTTATACAAAATTTCATACAAGAGGAAGTGTGGGGAAAGGGGAAAATAATACAAGGTTGAGAAATGAATGACAGTAGAGGGGGTAGAGAGAGAAGAGGGGAGGGGAGGGGAGGGGAGGGGGGATAGTAGAGGATAGGAAAGGCAGCAGAATACAACAGACACTAGTATGGCAATATGTAAATCAATGGATGTGTAACTGATGTGATTCTGCAATTTGTATATGGGGTAAAAATGGGAGTTCATAACCCGCTTTAATCAAAGTGTGAAATATGATATATCAAGCACTATGTAATGTTTTGAACAACCAACAATAAAAAAAAATAGGTAGAATGCTAATGCCAGGTCTAGGATTACGGTTAAGGATAATGTTAGGGTTTGTTTTATGACTAGATCTAGCTTAAGCATTATGTTTAATGTAAAGGTTAGTTTAGAGCTAGTTGTGTTATTAGAGTCAGTGTCTTGCTCAGAGTTTGGGTTAGGTTTTGGTTTAGTTTTAGAGCTCGAATTAGCATTAAGGTTAGGGTTAGAGTTAGGGTTAGAGTAATTGATAGGGTTAGGTTTAGTGTTCAGTTTAGGTTTAGGTAAGAATAAGGTTAGATTTAGCGGTAGGTTTAGGGTTAGGCCTAAATGGATAGCATTAAATTTAGGTTCAGGACTAGGGTTAGTGTTAATTTTAGTGTAACTGTTAGGCTTTGAGCTAGTTTTAGAACTGTGACAAGGGTTATGTTTACGGTTATGTCTACGGTTATGCTTACATTTAGGGTTAGTGTAGGTATAGGGTTAGGACTAGTGTTAATTTTTACAGTTAGGTTTAGAGTATGTTTAGGGTTAGGGCTAGTATTATGATGATGTTAATAGTTAGGGTTAGGGTAATGGGTGGGGTTAGAACTATGTTTAGATCTATGTTTGGTTTAGCCTTATGTTTAGGTTAATGGATAGGTTTAGGTCTAGGGTTATGGTTAGGATTAGGGCTAGGGTTAGGGTTAGGGTTAGGTCTAGGGTTAGAGATAGAGTTAAGTTTAGGGTAAGTGTTAGGGTTTGAGCTATGTTTAGGGCTAGGGCGATGGTTAGGGTTAGTGTCAAGTCTAGGTTTAGGATTAGGGTTAATTTTAGGGCTGGGGTTATCATTGGGATTAGGGTAATATTTAGGGTAATGAATAGGTTTAGTGCTAGATTTAGGGCTAGGATTATAGGATGATTAAGTCTAAGGTTTATGTTTAGAATTAGGGCCAGTTTTAGGGTTAGGGTTAGGATTAGGGTAATGGTTAGGGCTAGTTTAGGGTTAGGGTTTAAACGAGGTGTAGGGCTCAGTTTAGGGATAGGTTTTGTGTTAGGTTAGGGCTACAGCTAATGTAAGAACTAGAGTTATGATTAGGGCTACTTTTAGGGTTATGGTTGGGGCTAGTACTATTTTTAGTTTTACGTATTCTTTTAGGGTGATTTTAGAGCTAGGATTATTGTAAGGTCAGAGTCAGGCTCATGGTTGGTTTTAGGATTAGTTTAGGACTGGAATTAGGGCTAAGTTTAGGGCAAGGTGTAGGGTTAGGTTTTGGTTTAGGGCAAGGGCTAGGTTTTGGGCTGTGGCTCTGTTTTCTTTTAGGGCTTGAACTAGATTAGGGCTAGGTTTAGGATTACTGTTAATGTTAGGGCTAGTTTTAGTGTGAGGTTGAGGCTTAGGGTTAGGTTTGGACTTAGAATTATGGTTATTTCTAGGGTTAGGGCTATGGCTCTTGTTAGGGCTAAGGTTTGGGCAATTGTTATGGTTATATTAAGTGATAGGGTTAGATCTAGGAATAGAGCTAGAGCAGGAGTTAGAGTTAGTATTAGTGCTACTGGTAGGGTTAGGGCTAAATTAGGGCTAGGATCAGGTCTAGGATTAGTGTAATGGTTAATTCTAGAGTTAGAGTTAGGGTTAGATTTGGGGGAAGGGATGGGGTTATAGCAAGGTTCAGAACTAGGGCGAGGGATAAAATTAGGGATAGGGCTAGTGTTAGGGTTCGGGTTAGGATCAAGGCTAGGTTTAGGGCTAGGATGAGGGCTAGTGTTTGTGTTAGGTTTATGGAAAGAATTAGGGCTAGGGCTAATATCAGGTTTAGGTTTATGGTTAGGGATAGATTTTGGGTAAGATTTATGTGTAGGTCTAGTGTCAGAGTAAGGTTTAGGGTGAGGTTCAAGTTGACAGCTAAGGGTACTATAATAGTCAGAGTCAGATTTGGGGTTGGGGTTAGGTTGAGGTTTAGGGTTATGGCTAAAATTAGCATTAGGTTTGAGTTAGGGTTAGGGTAACGGATAAGGTTTGTGTTAGGTTTAGTCTTTAGGTTAGGTTTAGGGCTCAGGTTCGATTTAGGGTAATAGATAGGGTTAGGGTTAGGCCTAGGGTTAGCATTAGGTTTATGGTTATCATTAGGGTAATGGATAGGGTTAGAGCTAGGGTTAGAGCTAGGGTTATGCTTAGGATTAGGGCTAGAATTAGGGTTAGGGTTACCGTTAACGATAGAGTTAGGTTTAGGGTATGGGTTAGGGTTTGAGCTAGGGTTAGTGCTAAAGATAGGGTTAGGTTTAGGATTAGGTCTAGGGTTCGGATTAGGGTTAAAATTAGGGTTAAAGTAATGGACAGGTTTAGGTTTGGGGTTAGCTTTAAGGTTAGGTTTAACTTTAGGACTAGTGTTAGTGTTAAGTTTAGCATTAATGTTTGAACTAGGATTAGGTCTATGGCAAGGGTTAGGTTTATGGTTAGGTTTACAGTTAGGGTTAGAGTAGTTTTAGGGTTAGGGCTAGGGTTATCGTCATGTTTATGTTTAGGGTTATGGTAATGGGTGGGGTTAGAGCTAAGGTTAAGTCAAGTTTTAAGTTTAGGATTAGGGCTAGGGTTAGGGTTAGGGTTAGGATGATCATTCTCTTATGGTTGGGTTAAGGGTAAGGGTCAAGGATTGAGTAAGAGTTAGGGCTATGTTGAGGCTTCAGGTTAGAATCAGGGCTAGGGATAGAATTAGGATTAGGGTTAGGGTTAGTCCTAGGTTTAGCATTAGGTTTAGTGTTATGGTTAGGGTAATGGATCGAGTTAGAGCTAGGGTTTGGGATATGGTTATGCTTAGGGTTAGGGCTAGGATTGGGGTTAGTTTTTGGGCTAGGGTTATGTTTAGGGAAGGGCTAGGCTTTGAGCTAGTTTTAGTGCTATGGCTAGGTCGAGGATTAGGTTAAGCCTTAAGTCTATGTATAGGATTATGGTAGGTTTAGGGTTAGGGTTAAGGTTAGGGCTATGGTTATAATTAGGGTTAGGATAAGTTTTAGTTTAATGGATGTGGTTAGATGTAGTTTTAGGTTTAGGCATAGACTTAGTTTTAGGGTTAATGTTAAGGCTATGGTTATGTTTAGGTTTATGGGACAGGTTAGGATTTGAGCTATGGTTAAGGCTATGGGGAGTGTTAGTTTTAGGCTCAAGTCTATTGTTAGTTTTCTGGTTTGGATTAGGGTTAAGGTTAGGGTTAAGGCTAGGATTATCAATAAAGTTAGGTGTAGGAAAAGGTATGGTGTAGGTTTTGAGCTAGGTATAGGGATAGGTTTAAGTTCAGGGTTAGGGCTAGGGTTAGGGTTTAGAGTAAGGTATAGTTCTAAGTTTATATTTATGGTAAGGGTTAGGCTTTGAGTAAGGTTTAAGTCTAAGTCTAGAGTTAGGTTTAGGGTTAGGGTTAGGGCTAGGGTTAGGGTTGGCATTATGCTTAGAGCTAGATTTAGGCCTAGAATTGGCTCTAGGATTTGTGTTCTGTTAAGGTGTAGAGTTAAGGCTATGGGTAATGTAAGAGTTAGGATTATGATTAGGGCTAGTTGTAGGGTTAGGGCTATGACTATGTCTTGTGTTAGGTTTAGGTTTTTGGTTAGGGTCAGGTTTAGAGATAGGTTTAGTGTTAAAGGCAGGGTCAGTATTCAGGTTAGAGTTAGAGTTAAGGTTAAAACCAGAATTGGGACTAGGTTTTTGTCTAAGGGTAGGGTTAGTCTTTGCATTAAGTTAAGGGGTATTGTTAGGGCTAAGGCTAGGATTTTGTTTAGGTCTAGAGCTAGAGTTAAATCTAGATTTAAGATTAGGTTTAGTTCTAGGGCTAGTGATAGTGTCTGGTTTAGGTATAAGTTTACTGGTAGGGCTAGTGTTACAGTTTGGTCTAGTGTTAGGGTCAGGTTTAGACCTAGGTTAGTGTTATGGTCAGAATAAGGGTCAGGGATAGGGTTAACTTTTGGGATAGGGTTTGAGCTAGAATGAGGGCTAGTGTTAGGAGTATTAATATGGTGAGAGTTTTGATTAGCTTGAGGATTAGGGATAGGTCTAGGGTTACCATTAGGGTTAGGGTTTTGAATAGTGTTAAGGATAGGGTTAGAGCTAGTTTTAGGGGTAGCATCAGGGTTAGGGTTAAGTTTAAAGCTAGGTGTAGGCCTCAGATTTGTGCTAGTTTTGTGTTTGTGTTAGGGCTACGGTTAGGGCAACAGGTAATGTAAGAACCTGGCTAACAATTAGGATTATCTTTAGGGTTAGGGTTAGGGGTAGTTTGAGTGTTAGTGTTAGATTTATGGTTAGGTTGATATGTAGTTCTAAAGATATTTTTAGGATAGGAGTCAGGGTCCGGGTTAGTTTTAGGGTTTGAGTTAGGACTTGAATTAGGACTAGCTTTACTGTTAGTGTTCAGTTTAAGGTTAGCGTCATATTTAGAGCTCAAATTGGCATTAGTTTTAGGGTTAGGGGTATAGTTAGGGTTTGTTTTATGGTTCAGGTTTGGTTTAGGGTAATTGATACAGTTAGCATTAGTGATAAGGCTAGGGTTATGCTTTTGGTTAGCATTAGGCTAAGAGTTATGTTTAGGGTAATTGATAGGGTTAGAGCTTAGGTTATAACTAGAGTTCTGGTTAGGAATATGCCTTCAGTTGGAGTTAGAGTTAGTGTTAGAACTAGGGTTAGGTTTATGTTTTGGGTCATGTTTAGCATAAAGGTTAGGTTTTGAGCTCGGGTTAGGGCTAGGTTTAGGGTTAGGTCTAAGATAGGATTACAGTAGGTTTAGGGTTAGAGTTTGAGTTAGGGCTAGGATTATCATTAATGTTAGTGTTAGGGTTAAGGTAACAGATAGAATTAGGTTAGGTTTAGATTTAGTTTAGAGTTAGAATTTTTGATAGGGTTAGAATTATAGCTATGGTTATATTTAGGTTTATGGTTAGGTTTATGGTTTGATCTAGAGTTAGAGCTGTGCTGAGTTTAATTTTAGGGTTATGTCTGTGGTTATTTTTCCAGTTACGGTTAGGGTTAACATTAGGGTTTGGGCTAGGATTATCAATAAGTTTAGGTTTAGGGTTAGGGTAATGGGTAGGTTTAGAGCTAGGTTTAGAGCTAGGTTAAGCATAGGATTTAGGCTAGGATTAGGGTGAGAGTTAGGGATAGGACTAGGTTTATGTTTAGCGTAAGGGTTAGGCTTTGAGCTATCTTAGGACTAAGGTGAGGTCTAGGGTTAGGTATAGGGCTAGTTTTATTGTTAGGGTTATGATTAGGGCTAGGTTTAGGCCTAAAATTAGCTCTATGTTTAGAGTTAGGTTTAGGCCTAGGGTTGGAGCTATGGGTAACGTAAGATCTAGAGTAATGATTAGGGCTAGTTTTAGGGTTAGGGTTATGGCTGCGTCTAGAATTAGCTTTAAGTTTTGGTTAGTTTCAGGTTTAGAGGTAGGTATAGTGTTAAAGCCAGGGTCAGTGTTTGGGTTAGAGTTAAAGTTAGGGTTAAAGCCATAATTAGGACTAGGTTTAGGTCTAGGGGTATAGTTAGTGGTTTGGGCTAGGTAAAGTTTTTTTGTTGTTGTTGTTGTTTTTTTGAGGGGGGGGGTAGGGCTAATATTTTGTTAAGTCTAGAGGTAGAGTTCAGGCTAGATTTAGTATTAGCTTTATGTCTACAGCTAGTGGAAGGGTTAGGTTTCAGTATAAGGTTACCAGTAAGGCTAGTGTTAGTGTTTGGTTTAGGGTTAGGGTCAGGTTTAGACCTAGGGTTTATGTTATGGTCAGAATAAGGGTCAGGGTTAGAGTTAGGGTTTGGGATAGTGTTAGAGCTAAAATGAGGTCTAGTTTTAGGAGTATTAATAGTGGTAGGATTTGGTTAGCCTAAGGATTCAGGATAGGTCTAGGGTTACCATTAGGGTTAAGGTTTTGCTCAGGGTAAGGCATAAGATTAGGGCTAAGGTTAGGTTTATGGTTAGGATTAAAGCTAGGTTTAGGGCTCAGATTAGGGCTAGTTTTTGTGTGAGGTTTAAGGCTAGGGTTAGTACAATGGCTAATATAAAAACTAGGGTTACAATTAGTGTTAGGGTTAGAGGTAGATCAAGTGTTAGGTTAGGTTTAAGATTAGGGTGAAATTTATAGCTAGGGTTAGTGTTAGCATATCAGTCAGGTCAGGGTTAGTTTTATGGTTAGAGTTAGAATTTGAATTAGGGCTAGGTATACTGTTAGGTTTCAGTTTAAGTTTAGGGTGATGTTTAGATCTAGGATGAATGTTACGATATAAGTCAGGTTCAGGGTTATTTTTAATGTTATGATTTGCACTCGAATTAGTGCTAGGGTTATTTCTAGGTGTAGTGCTAGGGTTTGGTTTAAGTTAAGGTTAGTGTTTTGCCTGTTGCTCGGTTTTGTTTTAGTGCTATGGTTAGGGTTAAGGCTAGTTTTATGATTAGCTTTAGGGTTAGGGCTAGGGTTATGGTTAGGTTTAGGATTAAGGCTAGATTTAAATCTAGGATTAGGGCTAGGTATTGTGTTAGGTTTAGGGCAAGAATTAGGGCTAGGACTTATGTCAGGTCTAGGTTTATAGTTAGTTATATTTTTAGGGTTAGGTTTATGGCTAGGTAAAATTAAAGTGTTATAGTTTAGGGAAAGGGTCCGATTAAGAGCTGGGGTATTATTAGGGTCAGAGTCAGGCTTCGAGTTTGGGTTAGGTTAAGGCTCAAATTAGCATTAAAATTAGAATTACTGTTAGGGAAATGGATAGTGTTAGGTTTAGGGTTCAGGTTTTATTTAAGGTAATGGATATGGTTAGGGTTTGTGTTAGGTTTATTTTTAAGCCTATGGTAGCATTAGGGTTGTTGTTATTGTTAGGGTAATTTATAGGGTTAGTCCTAGGGTTAGGGCTAAGATAATGGTTAGGATAAGGGCTAGAGTTAGGGTTAGGGTCAGGGATAGGGCGAGGGTTACACTTAAGATTTGGTTTATGGTACAGTATAGGGTTTGAGCTAGGATTTTTGCTATGGCTAAGGTTAATTTACAGTTTGGTCTAGGGTTATGGTCATAGTTAGGGTTAGAGTTAGGGCTAGGTTTATCATTAGGGTTAGGGTAATAAGTTTAGATTCAGGTTAAAAATAGGGTTAGGTTTAGTTTAGCATTAGGTTTAAGTTTAGGTTTAGGATTAGGGTTAGGGTTTGAGCAAACTTAGGTTTATGGTTTGAGTTATGTTCATGTTAGTTCTAGGGTTAGGTTTATGTTTAGGGTTAGGGTAGGTTTAGCTTTAGGTCTAGTGTTATCATTAGGGTTAAGTATAGGGTTAGAGTATTGGGTAGGGTTCAAATAGGGTTATTGCTAGGGATAACGTTAGGATTGGGGCTCGGGTTAGGTTAGGGTTAGGCCTTACATTAGTTTTAGGGTTAGTTTAAGTGAAAGGTTTAGGGATTCAGCTAGGTTTAGGGCTAGGGCAAGGGTTAGGGTTACAGTCTCAGCTAGGGTAGGGTTAGCGTTAGGTTTAGGGCTAGGGTTAGCATTAGTTTTAGGGTTATTTTTAGTGTAATGGATAGAGTTAGAGCTACTATTTGGGCTATGGTTACAGTTAGGCTTAGGGCTAGAGTTAGGATGAGATTTAGGGTTTGGGCTAGAGTTATGTTTAGGGTAAAGTTTAGGGTTTGAGCCAGGGTTAGGGCTAGAATGAGGCTTAGGTTTACAGTTAGGGCTAGGTTTAGGGTTGGGTTTATGCCTAGGATTCGGTTTACAGCTGTAATAAAGCTAGGTTTTGTGTGAGGTTTAGGGCTAGTGTTAGGTATATGGGTAAAGTAAGAGCTAGAGTAATTATTATGTCTAGATTTAGAGTTTGTCTAGTGTTAGGGTTAGTTTTTGGGTTAGAATAAGGTTTAGAGTTAGTGTTTTTTAGGGTAAGTGTCAGGGTTCAGGTTAGGATTATGTTTAGGGTTAGGTCCAGTATGAGGACTAGGGTTAGGTCTAGGGGTAGTGTTAGTGTTTGTTTTAGGTTAAGGGTTATTGTTATGGTTAAGGCTAGGGTTATGGCTATATTTAGGATTAGGTTTAGATCTAGGGCTAGTGTTAGTGTTAGGATTAGGCTTAGGGTTACTGGTAGAGCTAGTGTAAGGTTTCAAATAAGGGTTAGCTTCAGGTTTAAACCTAGGTTTAGTGTTAGGTCAGAATAAGTGTCAGGATTAGGTTATATTTAGGGCTAAATTAGGGCTAGGATTAGGTCTGGCGTTTGTATTAGGGTTAGGCATAGTTTTAGGCTTAGGTTTATGTTTAGGGATAAGGTTAGGTTTAGGGGAAGGGATGGGGGTAGCGCTAGTTTTAGGGCTAGATCAAAGGTTAGAATTTGGTTAGGGCTAGGGTTATGGTTTGGTTCAGTATTAAGGCTAGGTTTAGGGCTAGGATGAGGCCTAAGGTTTTATTTTCGGTTTATGGCAAGAATTAGAGCTAGGGATAGTGTTTGGTCTAGGCTTACTTTAGGGAGAGATTAAAGGTTAGATTTATGGCTAGATCTAGTGTAACGATTAGGTTTAGGGTAAGGGTCAGGTTTAGAGCTTGGGGTATTATTAGGGTTAGAATTAGGGGTTGGTTTAGGTTAGGGTTTAGGTTTGGGGGTTGAATTAGCATTAGGGTTTTGTTAGGCTAATGATAGGTTTGATTTTAGGGTTCATGTTAGGTGTAGCGTAATTGATAGGTTTAGAGTTAGCAAAAGGGCTATGGTTAGGCCTAGGGTTATCCTTAGGGTTATGGTTGTGCATAGAATAATGGATAGGGTTAGGGCTAGGGTTATGGTTTGTATTAGGGCTAGAGTTACAATGAAGTAGGTTTATGATTAGCGCCAGTTATAGGGTTAGTGTTAGGGCTAAGTCTAGGGTTAGGAAGAGGTTTAAGGTGATGATGATTTTTAGAGCCAGGGTTAGTGTTAGGGTAAGAGTCAGGTTCAGGGTTAGTTTTTGGATTAGCGTTAGAACTAGAATTAGGGATATTCTTAGGGCTATGTGTAAGGTTAGGGTTTGGTTTAAGTTAAGGATTAGGGTTACTGCTATGGCTTGGTTTTGTTTTAGGGCTAGGGCTAGTGTTAGGGCTAGTTTTAGATTAGCGTTAGCGTTAGGGCTAGTGTTAGGTTTAGGTTTAGGCTTAGGCTTAGGTGTAGATTTATAGTTATGGATAGATTTATGGTTATGGCCAGGGATAAGAATAGGGCTAGGTTTAGACCAAGGGTTAGAGCTAGGATTAGTGTTCTAGTAAGTCCTAGGGTTTGGGTTAGGGATAAAATTGTCTATGTTTAGAGATAGGATAAGGACTAGGGTTTGTGTTAGGGTTAGGGGTAGGATTAAGGCTAGTGTTAATATCAGGTCTTGGGTTAAGGTTAGGAATAGTTTTAGGGTTAGGTATATGGCTAGGTCTAGTGTAAGGGTTAGATAGGGTTAGAGTCAAGTTTATATCTAGGGGAATTATTAAGGTCATGGTCAGTGTTAGGGTTTGGTTTAGGTTTGAGGTTAGTGTTAGGGCTTGAATTAACATTATGGTTAGGGTTAGCGTAATGATAGGTTTAGGTTTAGGGTAATTGATAGGGAAAGTGATAGGTTTAGGGATAAGCCTAGGTTTAGCATTATGGTAAGGGTTATGTTGAGGGTAATGGATACAGTTAGATTTAAGGTTAGGGCTAGGCTTACGGTTAAAATTAGGTCTTGTGTTAGGGTTAAGGTTAGAGTTAGAACTAGGTTTAGGTTTATGGTTATGTTTAGTGTAAGGGTTAGGTTCTCAGATATGTTTAGGGCTAGGCTGAGAGTTAGGTTCAGAGTTAGGTCTAGGGATAGGATTATGTTAAATTTTGGGTTAGGGTTGGGGTTAGGTTTAGACCTAGTATTGTATTACAGTCAGAATAAGGGTCAGGGTTAAGGTTAGATTTGGGGATAGTGTTAGAGCTAAAATGATGGCTAGGGTTAGGACTATTAATAGGATGAGAGATAAGTTTAGGGCTAGGGTTATGGTTAGGATTAGGTCTTGTGTTAGGGTTAAGGTTAGGGTTATAACTAGGATTAGTTTTAGGATTATGTTTAGCATAAGGGTTAGGTTCTGAGATATGTTTAGGGCTAGGCTGAGAGTTAGGTTCAGAGTTAGGTCTAGGGATAGGATTATGGTAAATTTTGTGTTAGGGTTGGGGTTAGGGTTAGACCTAGGTTTAGTGTTAGGGTCAGAATAAGGGTCAGGGTTAGGGTTATGGTTTGGGATAGTGTTAGACCTAAAATGAATGCTAGGGTTAGGACTATTAATAAGGTTAGGGTTTTAGTTTGTCTAAGGACTAGGGATAGGTCTTGGTTTACTCTTAGGTTTAGGGTTTTGCTTAGGGTAAGGGATTGATTTAGATCTAGGTTTAGGGCTATGGTTAGTATTAGAATTAGAGTTAAAGCTAGGTTTAAGTCTCGGTTTAGGGGTAATTTTTGAGTTAGGTTTAGGTCTAAGATTATGGTATCAGCTAATGTAAGAACTAGGGTTACCATTAGGGTTAATTTTAGGGTTAGGGGTCGGGGTAGTTTGAGTGCTAGGTTGAGGTCTAATGTTAGGGTTATATTTATAGCTACAGTTCTTGTTCGGATAGGAGTCAGGATCAGGGTTAGTTTTAGGGTTAGCATTAAGACTCAAATTAGGTCTATTGTTAATATTAGTGTTCAGTTTGAGTTTAGGGAGGTGTTTATAGCTAGAGTGAGTTTTAGGATATGAGTCAGGGTCAAGATTAATTTTAAGGTGAGACTTAGGACTCGAATTAGGGCTAGGTTTAGGTCTAGGTGTAGTGTTAGTGTTTGGTTTAAGTAAATGTTTAGGTTTACGGCTATTGCTCGCTTTTGGTTTACTGCTAAGATTAGGGTTAGGGCTAGATTTACGATTATCATTAGGGTTAGGGATAGAGTTAGTGTTAGGCTTAGGCTTATGTTTAAGGTTAGATTTGCATTTGGAGTTAGGGCTGGGACAAACTTTAAGGCAAGTGTTAGGGCTAGTGTTAGGTTTATGGTAGCAGATAGGGATAGAACTAGGGATAGCGCTAGGGCTAGGTCAAGATTTAGAGTTAGCCTTAGGGCTAGGGTTAAGATAGGGCTAGAGATAGAGCTAAATTAGGGATAGGATTAGGGTTAGGTTTTGTGTTTAGCTTAAGACTAGGGTTAGGGTTAGGGTTAGGGTTAGGTTTAAATTTAGGGTAAGGGATTACATTATAGCTAGGTTTAGAGGTAGGGTGAGGGTTAGAATTAGGGTTAGGTTTAGGGCTAGAGTTAGGGTTATGATTAAGTCTGGGTTTAGGGCTAGAATGAGGACTAGGTGTGTTTTTAGGGTTAGGACTAGGATTAGGGCTAGGAAAAATTTCAGGTACAGAATTATGATTAAAGCTAGTTTTAGGGTTAGGTTTATGGCTACATTTAGGCTAAGGGTTAGGTGTTTGGTTATGATCAAGTTTAGAGCTAGGGGTATTATTAGGTTCAAAGTCTGGTTAGGGTTTGGGATAGGTTAAGGTTTCAAGTTTGGGCTTGAATTAGTTTTAGAATTAGGGTTAGTGTAATGATAGTTTTAGGTTTAGGTTTCAGGTTAGGTTTAGGGTAATGGAAGGGTTAGGATTCGGGATAGGGTAGGTTTATGCCTAGGGTTATCATTATGGGTAGGGTTATGGTTATGGTAAAGAATAGATGTAGAGATCAGTTTAAGGCTAGAATCATGGTTACAATTAGTGCTAGTGTTAGGGTTAGGTTAGGTTTAAAGCTAGGGTTACAGCTCTTATTAGGGTTAGGTTTTTGCTTATGTTAGGGCTAGGGTTAGGGTTACAGCTAATGCAAGTACTAGGTTTCCAATTAGTGCTAGTTTTAGCATTTTAGCACTAGGTTTAGTGTTAGGGTTAGGTTTATAGTTAGTGTGATGTTTAGATCTGGAAGTGTTAGGGTCAATGTCAGTTTCAGTGTTTGTTTTAGGCTTCAGCATCCAACTCGAATTAGGGCTAGGGTTAGGTCTAGGTATAAGGTTAGGTTTGGTTTAGGTAAATGGTTAGGATTAGAGCTATGGTTTGGTATTGTTTTAGGGATAGAGCTAGCATTAGGGCTTGTTTTAGAATTAGTGTTATGGTTTGGGCTAGTGTTAGGTTTTTGTTTAGGGTCTGGTTTAGATCTAGGGTGGAATCAGGGTCAGGATTAGGGTTTGGGTTAAGTTAGTGTTTAGGTGCAGGGCTAAAATTAGTGTTAGATTTAGGTTTAGGGTAATAATAGGGTTAGATTTAGGGTTTAGGATAGGTTTACTGTTATTTATAGAGTTAGGGTTAGGCCTAGGGTTATCAGAAGGGTTAGGATTATTATTAGAGTAGTGGATAAGGTTAGCCCTAAGATTAGGGCTAGGGTTATGTTTAGGATTAGGACTAGTGTTTTGGTTAGGTTTAGGTTTAAGTTTGGGGTTAAAGCTGGGTTTAGGATTTGGATTAAGGCTAGGCTTTGGGTTAGGTTAGGGCTAAGGTTAAGGCTACCACTAATGTATGAATTAGGTTTATGATTACAGCTAGTTATCGGGTTAGAATTAAATCTAGGTCTAGTGTTAAGGTTAGGTTTATGGTGATGATGATATTTAGAGTCAGGGATAGTGTTAGGTTCAGAGTCATGGTCAGGGTTAGTTTTCAGGTAAGGGTTAGACTATAATTAGGGATAGGGTTAAGGTTAGGTGTAGGGTTAGGGTTTGGTTTAGGTTAAGGGTTAAGGTTAGGGCTATGACTTGATTTTGTTTTAGGGCTAGGGATAGGGTTAGGGCTAGTTTTAAGATTATTCTTAGGGATAGGTCTAGTGTAAGTGTGAGATTTAGGCTTATATTAAGTGTTAGTGATAGGAGTAGAGTTATGGCTAGATTTAGTCTTAGGGTTAGGTTTAAATTTAGAGTTAGGTTGAGATCTAGATTTTGAGATAGGGCTAAGAATTGGGCTAGGGTAAGTCTATGTTTAGGGCTATGTGTATCGTAATGGTAAGGGATAGGGTTAGAACTAGGTATAGAGCTATTGTGAGAGTTAGTCTTAGGGCTAGGGTTAGGGTTAGGGATGGGGCTAAATTCGAGCTAGGATTAGGGCTAGGGTTAGTGTTAGGTTTAGGTTTAGAGTTAGGACTAGGGTTATTGTTAGGTTTAGGCCTAGGGTCAGGATTAGGTTAAGGGATGAGAATATAGCTAGTTTTAAGACTAGGGTGAGATTTAGGTTTAAGGTTAGGGTTAACATTTGGGTTAGGTTTATGATTAAGGTGAGGTTCATGGCTAGGATGTTGGCTAAGTTTTGTATTAGGGTTATGGCTAGGATTAGAGCTAGGGCTAATGTCAGGTCTAGGGTATGGTTAGGGATAGTTTTAGGTTTAGGTTTATGGATAGGTCTATTATAAGTTTAGGTTCCTTGCTAGGTCATGTTTAGAGCTGTGGGCATTATTAGAATCAGGGTCAAGTTAGGGTTAGGGTTAGGTTAAGGTTTAAGTTTAGGGCTCAAATTATTCTTATGTTTAGGGATCAGGTAAGGACACAGTTAGGTTTAGGGTTCAGGTTATGTATAGGTTAATGGATAGGGTTAAGTCTTGTGCTAGGATTAGGGTCCCGCCAAGATTTAGAATAAGGATTATAGTTATCTTTAAAAAAATGAATAGGGTTAGAGCTTGGGTTAGGGCTAGGGTTATGGTTAGGATTATGTCTAGGGTTAGGATTAGGGTTATAGTTAGGAGTAGGGTTATTGTTAGGGTTAGCTTTAGGCTTAAATCTAAGGTAGGGCCTGGATTAGGGCTAGATTTTGCAATACGTTCAGGCTATGGCTAATGTATGAACTAGTGTAATGATTAAGACTAGTTTTATGGTTAATGTTATGGCTAGATGTAGTTTTAGGGTTAGTTTTATGGTTAGGGTAAAGTTCAGAGCTAGGGTTAGTTTTAGTTCCAGGGACAATGTTCGGGTATGGTAATGGTTAGGGTTAAAGCCAGAATTAGGACTAGGGTTATATCTAGATGTAGGGTTAAATTTTTGGTTACGTTAATGGTTATTGTTAAGGCTAGGTCTAGTTTGTCTTTAGGTTTAGAGCTATAGTTATGACTAGATTTAGGATTAGGTTTAGGTCTATGGCTAGTGTTAGTGTTAGGTTTAGGTATAAGTTTACAAGTAGGGCTAGTGTTAGGGTTAAGTTTAGGATTAGGTTTAGATTTTTACCTAAGATCAGTGTTAGGGTTAGAATAATGGTCAGGGATAGGGTTAGGGATTGGGTTACGGTTAGATCTAGAATGAAGGCTACAGTTAGGACTATTTATAGGTTTAGGTTTTGGTTAGGCTAAGTATTAGTTCTAAGAATATGGTTAGCATTAGGGTGAGGGTTTGGCTTAGGGTAAGTGATAGGGTTAGAGCTACAGTTATGACTAGGGTTAGAGTTAGGTTTAGGGTTAAAGCTCGGTTAGGGCTTGGATTAGGGCTAGTTTTGTATTAGGGTTAGGGCTAGTGATATGGTTATGGCTATTGTAAGAAATAGGGTTATGGTTAGGGTTAGATTTATGGGTAAGTTTATGACTAGGTCTAGTGTTAGGGTTAGGTTTAAGGTTAGGGTGATGTTTAGAGCTAGGTTTAGTGTTTGGATATGAGTCAGGGTCATGGTTAGGTTTAGGGTTAGGGTTAGGTTTCAAATTAGGGCTAGTGCTAGGGCTGGTTTAGGATTAGGGTTTGGTCTAGGGTAAGGGTTAGTGTTAGGGGTATGGCTCGGTTTTGTTTTAGTGCAAGGGCTAGGGTTAGGGTTAGTTTTAGGATTAGCATTAGGGTTAGAGCTAGTTTCAGGGTAAGGCTGAGGCATCAGTTTAGGGTTAGTTTTAGAGATAGGTTTTGATATAGGGTTAGTGCTAGGGCTAAGGATAGTGCAAGGATTATGACTAGGGTTAGGGCTTTGGTTAGGGTACCATAAGGGATAGGGTTAGATGTAGGGATACGTCTTGTGTGAGAATTATAGTTAGTCTTAATTCTAGGGTTAGGGTAGTGTTAGGAATAGGGTTATATTAGGGCTAGGATTAGGGCTAGGTTTAATGTTAGGTTTAGGGCTAGAGTTAGGTTTATGATTAGGGCTAGGGTTAGGGTTAGGGTAAGGGTTAGGGTTTAAGCTATGGTTACGGCAAGGGGGAGTGTTAGGCTTAGTGTTAGGTCTAGGTTAGGGTTATGATTATGGTTAAGGTTAGGATTAGGTTTAGGGCTAGGGTTTTCATTAGGGTTATGGTTAGTTTTAGAGTAATGTTTTGGATTAGATATAAGATTAGGTTTACGGTTAAGTTTAGGTTACGGTTACATTTAGGTTTAGGGATAGGTTTAGTTTTGATTCATGGTAAGGTTTAGGGTTAAGTTTAAGGCAAGGGTTAGGTTAAGGGTTTGGTCGAGGGTTAGGGTTATTATTAGGGTTAGCAATAGGGTTAGGTTTAGGGCAAGGATTATTATTATGGTTAGGGTTAGGGTAATGTTAGGGTTAGAGCTAGGATTAGTGCCAGGGTCAAGGTTAGGATATGGGCTAGGGTTAGGTTTATGTTTTGGAATAGGGCTAGGATTATGTTTGGGCTAAGGTTTATTGTTTGAGCTAGGGTTATGTCTAAGGCAAGGGTTAGGGTTAGGGCTACATTTAGGATTATGGTTATGCATAGGGTAGGTTTAGGCCTCAGATTAGGACTAGGTTTTTTGTTAGGTTTAGGCCCAGGGTTAAGGCTATGTGTAATGTAAGATCTAGGGTTCTGATTAGAGCTTGCTTTAGGGTTAGGATTATGGCTATGTCTAGTGTTAGTTTTAGGTTTTGGGTTAGGTTCAGGTTTAGAGCTAAGTTTAGTGTTAGTGGTAGGGTCAGTGTTCATGTTAGAGTTAGGTTTAGGGTGAAAGCTAGAATTATGACTAGTGTTAGGTCTAGGGATAGCGTTAGTGTTTGCTTTAGGTTAAGAATTATGTTAGGGTTAGGGCTCAGGGTTTTTTTTTTTTTTCAGGACTAGGTCTAGAGTTATGGATATATTTAGGTTTAGTCTTAGGTCTATGGCTTGTGTTAGGGTTACGTATAGGTATAAGTTTAATGGTAGGGCTAGTTTGAGAGTTTGTTTTAGTTTTAGGGTCAGATTTAGACTGAGGGTTTGTGTTAGGGTAAGGATTTGAGTTAGGGTTAGAGGTAGAATGAGGGCTAGGGTTAGGACTAGTAATAGGGTTAGGGTTTGGATTAGGCTATGGATTAGGATTAGGACTAAGGTTAGCATTATGGATAGGATTTGGTTTAGGGTAAGTGACAGAGTTAGAGCTAGGGTTAAGGCTAGGGTTAGGGTTAGGGTTAGGGCTAAGGCTAGGTTTAGGTTTAGGTTTACATCTAGGGTAAGTGCTCAGAGTAGGGGTAGTTTTTCTGTGAGGTTTAGGGCTAGGGTTAGGGATATGGCTAATGTAAGAACTAAGGTTATTATTAGAATTAGTATTTGGTTTAGATCTAGTGTTAGCACTATTTTTTAGTTTAGTGTGATATTTAGAATTAAGGTTAGTGTTAGAATATAAGTCAGGGCTAGGGTTAATTTTAGGACTAGGACATGAATTAGAGGTAGAAGGTTATGGCTAGGTTCTTGGTTAGGTTTTGGTTTAGGTTAACATTTAGGATTAGGACAATGGCTCAGTTTTGTTTAAGGGATAACTTTAGGGTTACAGCCAGTTTTAGCATTAGTGATAGTGTTAGGTCTAGTCTAGGTTGAGGAATAGGCATAGGTTTATGGTCAAATGTAGAGTTATGGTTAGATCTAGGGTAGGGTCTAGGGCTAGGCTTAGGGCTAAGGTTAGGGCTTGTTTTAGTTTATTGTAATGGATATGGTTAGAACTAGATATAGGGCTAGGCAGAGAGTTAGATTTAGTCTTAGGCCAAGGTTGGGGGTAGAGATAGGGTTAGGACTAATTTAGGGCTAGTATTAGTGCTAGGGTTAGTGTTAGGGTTATACCTGTGGTTAGGGCTAGAAATATGGTTAGTGTTAGGGTTAGTGATAGGGTTAGGGGAAAGTATGGGGTTAGGAATCAAAATAGGGCTAAGTTTAGGGATAGGTGTAAGGTTAGTGTTTCATTTAGGTTAAGTGTTAGGCTTAGAATTATGGCTTGGTTTTGTTTTAGTGCTAGGTTAGGTTTTGGGCTAGTTTTCCAATTGGCATTAGGTTTAGGGCTAGTGTTAGGGTGAGGATTGGGCTTAAGTTTAGGGTTTACAACCAGGGTTAGGGCTAGGGTAATGGTTAGAGTTAGGTTTGGGGCTAGGAAATGGGCTAGGCTTTGTGTTATGATAAGGGATATGTTTTGAACTTTGGATAGGGCTAGCACAGGAGTTAGAGTTAGTCTTAGGACTAGAGATAGGATTAGGTTTAGGATTAGGTTTATATTAAGCCTAGGATTAGCCCTAGGATTAGTGTTAGGTTTTGGCCTAGATTTAGGCCTAGGGTTAGGGTTAGTGTTTGGGTTATTGTGAGGTTTGATGTTACAGCTACATTTTGGGCTAGGGCATCAGATAAAATTAGGGTTATGGCTCCAGTTATGGTTAGGACTAGGATTAAGGCTAGGCTTAGGGCTAGGTTTAGGGGTACGGTTTGTGTTAGGGTTAGGGCTAGGATTAGGTCTAGGCTAATGTCAGTTCTAGGCTTATGGTTAGGGATAGTTTTATGTTTGGGTTTATGGCAAGGTCTTTGTAAGGGTTACATTGAGCATTAGGTTCATTTTAAAGCTAGGGGTATTATTAGGCTCAGAGTCAGGATTAGGGTATGGGTTAGGTTAAGGTTTAGGGTAAGGGCTAAAATTAGCATTAGGGTTAGGGTAATGGATATGGTTAGGTTTCAGGTTCAGGTTCGGATTAGTATAATGCACAGGGTTAGGGTAAGGCATAAGGTTAGAGTCAGGCCTATGGATAGAATTTGGATAAAGATATGGTTCAGGTAATGGAAAGTATTAGAGCTATAGTTAGGACTAGGGTCATTGTTAGGTTAGGGCTATGGTTAGATTTAGGCCTAGGTTTAGAAATTGCTTAGGGATATGGTTAGTAATTGATAAAATTATATCTAGGTTGAGGGCTAGTGTTATGTTTAGAAATAGGGCTATGTTTCAGTTTAGGTTTCGGGTTAGGACAAGGTTTAGGTTTAGGTTTAGTTTAAGTGTTAGGGCTAGGGATAAGGTTAGGGCTATAATTAAAACTAGGGTTAGGGATCAGATTAGGGCTAGGTTTTGGGTTAGGTTAGGGCTAGTGTAGGACTACAGCTAATGTAAGAACTAGGGTTATGATTAAGGCTAGTATTAGGGTTAGCATTAGGACTAGGTCTAGTGTTTATATTAGGTTTAGGTTTAGGGGGATGATTACAGATAATGTTAGTGTTAGGGTCAGTGTCAGGATCAGTGTTAACTTTAGGATTAGGAATAGTACTCAAATTAGGGATAGGATTAAGGATAGGTGTAGGTTTAGGTTGTGTGTTAGGGTTAGGCCAAGTTCAAAGTTTGTGTTTAGGGATAGGGTGAGATTTATGACTATATTTAGAACTAGGTTTGGTCTAGTGCTAGTGTTACTGTTAGGTTTAGTTACAGGTTTACTGGTAGGGGTAGGGGTAGGTTCTGGTTTAGGGTTAGTGTGAGGTTTAGTACTAGGGTTAGTGTTAGAGTCAGAATGAAGGTCAGGGTTTGAGTTAGAGTTACAACTAGAATGAGGGCTAGGGTTAGGACTAGCAATAGAGTTTGGGATTGGGGTAGACTAAGGATTAGGGTTAGGATTAGATAACATTTGATTGAGGGTTTTGGCTTAGGAAAAGGGATGGGTTTAGAGGTAGGGTTAGGGTTAGGGATAGCTTTAGGTTTAGGTTAGTCTTAGGGTTAAACCTACGTTTAGAGTTTGGATTAGTGCTAGGATTTGAGTTAGCTTGAGGGCTATGGCTAATGGAAAAACTTGGTTTCTGATTAGGGCTAGTTCTAGGGTTAGCGTTAGGGCAATGTATGAAGCTAAGTTTAGTGTTAGGATCAGAGTCAGGGTCAGGGTTACTTCTAGGGTTAGGTTTAGCACTCAAATTATGGCAAGGTTTAGGGAAAGGTTTAGGGTTAGTGTTTGGTTTAGGTTAAGGGTTAGGGTTAGGTTTATGGCTCAGTTTTGTTTCAGGGCTACGTTGGGATAGAGCTCATTTTCCTAAATTAGCATTAGGGTCTGGGCAAGTGTGAGGGTGAGCTTTAGGCTTAAGGTAAGGGATATATTCACTTTTATGGGTAGGGCAAATGTTAGGGCTAAGTTTGGTGCTAGGGATAGGGATAGATTAAGGGTTATGGTAAGGAATAGGTTTAGAACTAGGGATAGGGCTAGGGAGAGAGTTAGGGTTAGTCTTAGGTTTAGGGATAGGGTTAGGTTTACGGTTAGGGCTAAATTAGGGCTAGGATTAGTGCTAGGGTTAGTGTTAGGTTTAGGACTAGATTTAGTGCTAGAGTTAGGGTAAGATATGATGTTTCAGCTACGTTTTTGGCTAGGTAAAAGGATAACATTAGAGATAGGGCTAGGGTTAAGGTTATGGTTAGGATTAAAGCTAGGCTTAGTGCTAGGATTAGGGCTAGGTTTTTTGGTAGTGTTAGGGCTAGGATTAGAGCTACTGTCAATGTCAGGTTTGGGTTATGGTTAAGGATTGTTTTAGGGTTAGGTTAATAGACAGATCTATTGTAAGGGTTAGGTTGAGTGTTAGGGTCAGGTTTATAGCTAGGGTATTATTAGGGTCGGAATCAGGGTTAGGGTATGTGTTAGGTTAAGGTTTATGGTTAGGGCTCAATTTAGCATTAGTGTTAGTGTTAGGGTTAGGGTAATGGATATGGTTAGGTTTAGGTTTAGGGTTCAATTTTGGTTTAGGGTAATGGACATACTTAGGGTTAGGGATACTTTTAAGTTTAGGCCTAGAGATAGAATTCACTTAGGGTTATGGTTAAGGTAATGGATCTTAATAGAACTACATTTAGGGAAGGGTTATTGTTAGGTTAGGGCTATGGTTAGTGTTAGGCCTAGGGTTAGAATTCTGTTAGGATTATGGTTAGGGTATTGAATAAGATTAGAGCTAGGGTTAGGGCCAGGGTTATGATTAGGATTAGGGCCATGGTTCAGGTTATGTCAATGTTTAGTTTTTGGGTTAGGTTTAGGTTAATTGTTAGGGCTAGTATTAGGGTTAGGGATAGGGTTAAAGCTAGGGTAAGGGCTCAGATTAGGGCTAGCTTTGGGTTAGGTTAGGGATAAGGTAGGACTACAGCTATTGTAAGAACTAGAGTTAAGATTAGGGCTAGAATCAGAGTTAGCATTAGGTCTAAGTCAAAGTCTTGTGTTTAGATTAGGTTTAGGTTTAAGGGGATGAATAGAGATAGGGTTAGTGTTAGGTGAAGGTCAGGATCAGTGTTACTGATCAGGGTTACTGATAGGACTCTAATTAAGGCTTGGATTGAGGCTAGATGTAGGGTTAGGTTTTATGTTAGGGTTAAGTTAATTATTAGGGATATGGCTAATGTCAGGTCTTGCGTTACCGTTAGGCTAGGGTTAGAGTTAGGACTATGGCTCAGTTTTGTTTTAGAGCTAGGGCTAGGGTTAGGGCTAGGTTTAGCATTAACAATAGTTTTAGGGCTAGTGGTATGATGAGTTTTAGGCTTAGATTTATTGTTATGGTTAGATCTAGGTTAAGGGATAGTGACTGCATTAGGATTAATGTTAAGGCTAGTGTTAGGATTATGGTAACAGATAGGGTTAGAACAAGAAATAGAAATGGAATGCGATTAGAGTTATTCTTTGGGCTAGGGTTAGGGGTAGGTTTAATGTTAGTGCTAAATTAGGGCTAGGATTAGCACTAGGGTTAGAGTTAGGGTTAGGCCTAGGGTTAGGGCTAGGGTTATGGTTAGTGTGAGTGTTAGGGTTCAGGTTAGATTTCGGGGAAGGGATGGGGTTATAGCTAGGTTTAGAGCTAGAGTTTGGGTTAGAATTTGATTTAGGGCTAGGGTTAGTGTTTGGGTTAGGATTAAGGCTAGGTTTAGTGCCAGGATGAGGGTATGTGTTAGGGCTAGGGCTAATGTCAGGTCTAGGTTCAAATTAAGTGGTAGTTTTATGGTGAAGTTATGGCTAGGTCTAGAGTAAGTGTTAGGTTTAGGCTCAGGGTCAGGTTTATAGCTAGGTGTATTATTAGGGTCAGGGTCTGGGTATGGTTTTGTTTCGGTTAAGTTTTAGGGTAAAGGCTTGTATTAGCATTAGGGTTCGGATTAGAATTAGGGTAATGGTTAGGGTTAGGTTTAGGGCTAATTTCAGAGTAATGGATAGGGTTATTGTTAGCAATAGGGTTAGCCTTAGGCCTAGGGTTAACATTTTGATTAGGCTTATATTTAGGATAATGGATTGGGTTACAGCTAAAGTTAGGGCTAGGGTTAAGTTTAAGTTTATGGCTAAGGTTATGGTTAGGCTTAGGGTTAGTGTCAGGGTTAGGTTCAGGGTAAGTATTAGGGTTTTAGCTAAGGTTAGGTCTAGGGTTAGGATTAGGGTTAGAGTCAGGGCTAGGATTCGGTTTATGGTTAGTGTTATGATGAGGGAAAGGGTTAGATTTTGAGCTATGTTTAGGACTAGGGCGAAGATTAGGGTTAGTTTTAGGTCTAGGTTTACAGTTAGGGTTACAATTAGAGCTAGTTTTAGGGCTACAATAAGGGCTGGGTTTGTGTGATTTTATTGCTAGCATTAGAGCTATGGGTAATGTAAAAGCTCGGGTTATGGTTTATGGGTATTTTTAGGGTTAGGATTATGGATAAGTCTATTGTTAGGGTTAGGTTTTGGGTTAGGATAATGTTTAGAGCTAGGGTTTATGTTAGGGTAAGCATCAGTGTTTGGGTTAGGTTTACAACCAGAATTAGGAATAGCATTGAGTCTAGGGGTAGGGTTAGTCTTTGTGTTAGGTTAAGGGTTATTGTTAGGCCTAGTTCAAGGTTTTTGTTTAGGGATAGAGCTAGATTTATGACTCTATTTAGGATTAGGTTTGGTCTATTGCCTGTGTTACTGTTAGGTTTAAGTATAGGTTTACCGGTAGGGGTAGAGTTAGGGTCTGGTTAAGGGTTAGTGTCACGTTTAGATCGAGGGTTAGTGTTAGGGTCAGAATAAGGGTCAGGGTTTGGGTTAGGGCTAGAGCTAGAATGAGATCTGGGATTAGGTCTAGTAATAGGGTTAGGGTGGGATAGGCTAATGATTAGTGTTAGGACTAGGGAAGCATTAGGGTGAGGGTTTGGATTAGGGTAAGGGATAGGTTTAGAGGTAGGGTTAGAATTACGGATATGATTAGGGTTAGGGTTAGTCTTAGAGTTAAACCTTCTGTTAGGGCTCGGATTAGTGCTAGGTTATGTGGGAGCATTAAGACCATATATAATTAAAGAACTTAATTTCTGATTAGGGCTACTTTTTGGTTTAGCATTAAGGCAATTTTTAGAGCTAGGCTTAGTGTTAGGATCCAAGTAAGGGTCAGGGTTGCTCCTAGGATTAGGTTTAGCACTCCAATTATGGAAAGGTTTAGGGCTAAGTTTAGGGTAGTGTTTGGTTTATGTTAAGGGTTAGGGTTAGGTTTATGGCTCAGTTTTGTTTAGGGCTAGTTTTCAAATTAGTATTAGGGACAGGGCTAGTGTTAGGGTGAGCCTTAGGCTTAAGTTTAGGTTTATATTCACGTTTTGGGCTAGGGCAAAGTTTAGGGCTAAGGTTGGGGCTAGGGATAGGGCTAGGTTTTGAGTTATGGTAAGGTATAGGTTTAGAACTAGGGATAGGGCTAGGGTGAGAGAGTTATTCTTAGAGCTAGGGATAGGGTTAGGTTTATGGTTGGGGCTAAATTAGGGCTAGGATTAGTTCTAGGTTTAGTGCTAGGGTTAGGGTAAGGTATGATGTTATAGCTACATTTTGGGCTAGGTCAAGGGATAAAATTAGGGATAGGGCTTGTGTTAAGGTTATGGTTAGGATTAAGGCTAGGCTTAGTGCTAGGAATAGGGCTATGATTTGTGTTAGGGTTAGGGCTAGGATTACGGATAGGGCTAATGTCAGGTCCAGGGTTATGGCTAGGGATTGTTTTTGGTTTAGGTTTACAACCAGATCTATTGTAAGTGTTAGGTTGAGTGTTAGTATCAGCTATGCAGCTATGGTATTATTAGGGTCGAAATCAGGGTTAGGGTTTATGTTAGGTTAAGGTTTATGGTTAGGGCTGAATTTAGCATTCAGGTTAGTGTTAGTGTTAGGGTATAGATATGGTTAGGTTAGGGTTCAGTTTAGGTTTAGGGTAATGGACAGGCTTAGGGTTAGGATAGTGTTAAGGTTAGGCCTAGGGATAGAATCCAGTTCGGTTTATGGTTAGGGTAATGGATAGGATTAGAGCTACATTTAGGGCTAGATTATGTTTAGGTTAGAGCTGTGATTAGTTTTAGGCCTTGGGTTAGACTTTGGTTAGGGTTATGTTTAGGCTAATAAATATGATTAGAGTTGGCTTAGGGCTAGGTTTATGGTGAGGATTAGGGCCATGGTTTGGTTTAGTTCAATGTTTAGTTTTTGTGTTAGGTTTAGGTTAATTTTAGAGCTAGGGTTAGGGATAGGTTTAAACCTAGGGTTAGGAATCAGATTAGGGCTAGGTTTTGGTTTAGGTTAGGGATAAGGTAGGACTACAGCTATTGTAAGAACTAGAGTTAAGATTAAGGTTAGTTTTAGAGATAGCATTAAGTCTAGATCAAGGTCTAGTGTTTAGATTAGGTTTAGGTTTAGGGAGATGATTAGAGATAGGGTTATTGTTAGGGTCAGAGTCAGGATAAGTGTTACTGATCAGGTTTAGGTATAGGACTCGAATTAGGTCTAGGATAAAGGCTAGGTGTAGGGTTAGGTGTTGTGGTAGTCTTATGGTAAGAATTAGGGATAGGGCTAATGTCAGGTCTAGTTTTACCATTAGGCTAGGAATAGTTTAGGGCTATGGCTCATTTTTTTTAACAGCTAGGGATAGGGTTATGGCTAGTTTTAGGATTAGTGATAGTGTTAGGACTAGTGGTAGGATGAGATTTAGCCTAAGATTTATTATTATGTTTAGATGTAGGTTTAGGGATAGGGCCTGCATTAGGATTAATGTTAGGGCTATTTTTAGGGTTATGGTAATGGATAGAGTTAGAAGTAGAAATAAGACTGTGGTGTGATTAGAGTTATTCTTTAGGCTCGGGTTAATGGTAGGTTTAGTGTTAGGGCTAAATTAGGGCTACGATTAGCACTATGGTTAGAGTTAGGTTTAGGCCTATGGTTAGGGTTAAGGTTAGGGTTAGTGTTAGGTTTAGGGTTAGATTTAGGGAAAGGGATGGGGTTATAGCTAGGTTTAGAGCTAAGGTTCTGGTTAGAATTTGATTTAGGGCTAGGGTTGGTGTTTGGGTTTGGATTAAGGCTAGGTTTAGTGTCAGAATGAGTGTATGTGTTAGGTCTATGGCTAATGTCAGTTCTAGGTTCAAAGTAAGTGGTAGTTTTATGGTTAGGCTATGGCTAATCTAGTGTAAGGGATAGGTTTAGGGTAAGGGTCAGGTTTAGAGCTAGGTGTTTTATTAACATCAGGGTCCGGGTATGATTTGGTTTAGGTTAAGGTTTAGGGTTAAGACTTGTATTAGCATTAGGGTTCAGTTTAGGATTAGGGTAATGGATACGGTCAGTTTTAGGGCTAATGTCAGAGTAATGGATAGAGTTTTGTTAGTGGTAGGTTTAGTGTTAGGCCTGGGATTAGCATTTTGTTTAGGCTTATCTTTAGGGTAAAGATAGGGTTAGAGCTATGGTTAGGGCTAGAGTTAACGTTAAGTTTATGGCTAGGGTTAGGGTTAGGCCTAGGGTTAGTGTTAGGATTAGGTTTAGGGTAAGTATTAGGTTTTGAGCTAGGGTTAGGTATGGGGCAGTGGTTGGGGTTAGAGTCAGGGCAAGGATTATGTTTAGGGTTAGTGTTATGTTTAGGGAAAGTGTTAGAGTTTGAGCTAGGTTTAGGACTAGGGTGAGGGTTAGGGTTAGCATTAGGTCTAGGTTTACATTTAAAGTTACAATTAGGGATAGGTTGAGGGCTAGGATAAGGGCTAGGTTTGTGTGATGTTTATGGCTAGTGTTAGGGCTATGGGTAATGTAAGAACTCGGGTTATGGTTATGACTAGTTTTAGGGTAGGGATATGGATAAGTGTATTTTTAGGTTTAGATTATTGGTTTGGATAAGTTTTAGAGCTAGGATTTGCTGCAGTCTGGCTCGACACAATTCAGGAGCCACTTGTCAAAAGAAACTCAGTTTATTTTTAGAACACACACACCACACCACACAGCTCTTCAGGAAAAACCCTCAGAGCCCAACTGCCACCATGGGCTTCCCACAAGCCTCTCAACCTCCCCCACTGCTCCTGCTCTTGAGGCTGATTGGCTGGGTCACGTGAGCAGAGCCAAATAAAAGTCCCCCAATGAGCAGCTCTGTGATCTGAAAGGGCAGGGAAATAGCCCAATGAGCATCACCACAGAGGAGCCAATCAGTTGGCAGCTAGAAGTTGCTGGGCCTGCTGTGAGCCAATCATCAGCTGGCAGCGGGAAGTTTGCTGGCAGCTGGAAGTTTGCTGGGGCCCCTGCAGCTGTGGCTCTCATCTCCCCCTCTCTGTTTAAACAACAAGCATGTGGCTCAGGGACCGTGCCTGCCTTAGGTTGTCCAATACTACATATGGTTCTTATCCGTCATCAGATGAGCTGACCCCAAGGCATCAGCCACCTGTCTTAGGTTGGTACCATTGCAATTGGATCTTACCCGTCATTGACTACCGGTCCAGCATACAGCCACATCTGTGGATAGTTCTTTATTCCAGCATGGGGGGTGAGGATCTTTGCCTCACCTCTGTTGGACCTCAAATTTTAGCTGAACGACCATCAAAAGCAGAAGGGAGGAGGAAGATACACCAAGCCAATTGACGGCACCTTTTGGAAAAATTGTACCACCAATGACACCATCAGCAAAAATACCCCAACACTACCACAAGTCGCTGCACCAACAGATAGTTCAAAAGGCATACAAGTGAGTTCACAATGCATACAAGTAATACGTCGTCCAGGAAAGTTCTGCAAGCCGTTCATTGATAGCTATTGCAGAAGCTGTAGATTGGTTTTATCTTTGTCTTCACTGGCACTGGGATGAAGATAGGAATTCTGGAAATAATGGCTAAAGAAAAAATTATGTACCATTACAGAAGGCACTAAAAAAAAAAAAAAAAAAAAAAAAAAAAATTTCTGAACAATTTACATTATCTTGAACAGAATTATTAAATATAATGAAAAGGAAAGGTGAAAGTAAACAAACAGAACTGTTAACGTCCTTTTTGTTCACATATTAAAACAATCCTCAACAGCTGTTTACTCAATTTAAATTAAACCATTTAAATCACGAGAATAAAAAAAAAATATTTGGATCCATTTTTTCATGAGTGCTCATCATATATGATATATGGACATACGTACATACAAACATACAACATAAAACACAAGTGTGCACACATAATATAATACATACAACACATAACAAAATAGTAAAGGCCTTATAACTTTTTACAGGTGAAATCTCCATTGCAATGTTTAAAAACTCTATAGTCAAAAAATAGAATTGATCAGCAAAATATTAACCTAGGTCTTATGAGCTCCAAAAACAAAATAGAACTTCATGATGTGGGATAGGGTAATAATGAAATAGATATTGATAAAAGCATCCTGGTTCTGTCACAGATGTAAGGGTAGCCAAACTGGAGTTCTAGATATCAGTTGTTATGGATTTGAACCAAATCATCTTATTTTTGGTATGTAAAAATCACTTTAGATAATCTCTCTGGAATCCAAATCAGCTGTTCTTCTCCCTGTGGAAACACACAAACAGACCCCTGACTCAAGACAATCACTGTGTCAGGACCTTAGTTAATCTCTCTGGAATCCAAATCGGCTGCTGTTCTCCATGTGGAAACACACAAACTGAACCCCGACTCCAGACAATTACTGGGTCAGGACCTTTCAATTGTCCTGTTAGAATATCCTTTCAAAGTACCTTGGGCTTATGTACATTTTTTTGGACACATATGCCTTTCTGAAGCACTAAGTTCTGATGTATCCAAATTTAAAAAGTTTAGAGTAACAAGAGATATTTTAAGATTATCTTTAGGGAATATATACCCCTTCCCAATTCCCTATTTTTGCTTTAATAGGTACATTTTAATAGTTTGATGAGCTCTTTCAACTATGCCTTGTCCCTATGGATTGTTTGGGATTCCTGTTATATGAGTAATGCCAAATGATGAGCAAAATTGTTTAAAAGAGGTAGAAGTATAACCAGGGACATTATCTGTTTTTAACTGTTTTGGAACGCCCACAGTAGCAAAATTTTGTAAGCAATGAGCTTACAATCTTTAGTTTTTTCTCCAGCATGAAGGGAGCCCACCAAAAATCTAGAAGAAGTATCAACTGTAACATGCAAATATTTTAATTTTCCAAATTCTGGCAAGTGTGTGACATCCATCTGCCAAATATGGTTAGGTATCAGTCCTCTAGGATTGACTCCAAGATTAACTTGTGGTAAAATGGTCACACAATTTTGACATTGTTTTATTATTTGTCTAGCTTGTTCCTTAGTTATTTAAAAATCATTTTGTAAATATTAGCATTCACATGGAACTTTTTATGAAAATTTGTAGCTTCTTCTAGTGTAGAGAAAATATGTATGTCATGTGTAGTTTTATCTGCTAAATCATTGCCCAAACTAAGGGCTCCAGGCAATCCTGTATGTGCCCTGACATGTCCTATAAAGAACGGATCTTTTCTGTCCCAGATTAGACTTTGTATAGTGGAAAGCAAAGAGCAAACAGTACAGGAAGGGGAAATCCAACGAGCACCTTCAAGGGATACCATAGCATTAACTATATACTGCTATACCTTGTTCTTGTTTTTCTAATCTTTTTCCTTTCCTAAATCCTTGTCAAGCCATAATAGTGGGTGCATTTTGATTGATATTATGTCAAACCTAATTGATCTAGGACATCTCGTCCCCATAAATTTACAGGAAGATGATCCAATACATATGGCTGTATAGTTCCTTCACATCCTTCAGGATCCTTCCAATCTAATAACATTGCACTTCTATGGGGATTAGTTGCCACTCCTAGGCCTCGAAGCGTTTGAATGGCTTGTTGTAATGGCCAATGTTTTGTCCATTCTTGACGAGATATGATGCTAATATCTGGACCTGTATCCAGTAGCCCATTACATTCATGTCCTTGAATATTTAGTTTTAGCATGGGGCGAGAATCTAAATTTAAAGAAAGCATAGCCCAATCTACACCTGTGGAGCCTAATCCCTTGGAACTTCTTTCTACAGTATGACTGGAAAATTTATCAGGTAGGCTGGGTATTATTAGTAACTGTGCTATTCAATCTCCAGGTGAAATTACTGACATACCCTTTGCAGTACTGGCTATAATTTTTATTTCACCTTCATAATCGGGATCAACTACCCCAAGACTTATCATAATCCTTTTAGAGTAGAAGAACTGCGTCCCAATAATAAGCCTACTGTTCCTTTGGGAAGAGGTCCTTTTACCCCTGTGGGAATGTTTTGAACTCTCATCTCTGGAGTTAGTACTGTTCTGGCGGAGGCACAGATGTCCAAACCTGCACTCCCTCTGGTTTGTCTGATGAGGGATCTCATGGACAATGTGTCTTGGGAACTACCCCGATGGGGTTGCTGGGTTCCTCCAGTGCTCCGTATATTTGTGGTCTTGGGCCCTGGAGCATTGGGCCCCCCTGTCCATTTTTTGGCAATGGAGCCTGATGCCTTTCTCCATGATATATTGGATAGACACCTGGTCCTTTTTCGTTTTTTGATAATGGAGTACCCTCTATGGTGTTTTGAGAATGGAATTAGTTAGCCCAATGTCTCCCTCTACGACATCGTGGGCAAATACCCGGGATTCTACTCCTTTAATACCTAGTTTTTTTAAACCCTCCTCCTATTGGGCAATTCCTTTTAAAATGTCCTGTTTGTTCACAATTGTAGCATGTTTTCAGCATGGCATCTAAAACCTGTTGTCCTGCTGCTGCCATGACTTGCCCTTCATTAATGTCTCTACATATTTTAATATATGTGTTTAAATCTTCATGTTTCCATGGTCTAATGACTTCTCTGCACCAACGATTCGCTTGTTCATAAGCCAGTTGTTTTATTAATGGCATTGCTTGTTCTGTATTCCCAAAAACTCTGGTAGCTGTTTGAATAAGCCTATCTACAAATTCAGTGTAAGGTTCATTAGCTCCTTGTATTACCTTAGATAATTGACCTTGTAAACCTCCATGTAAAGTCTTCCATGTCCTAACCGCATCTGCAGCAATTTGTGAGTATATGCCAGGATCGTATGCAATTTGTTGCTGCTGATCCTCATAAGGTCCCTTTTCTAACAACATATCTAGATTTCTCTGAGGATAACTAGCTGCTGCATTTCGCCTAGCTGTCTCCTTACAAAATTCCTCATTGGCAACCTTCCATAACAGGTATTGTCCCCCATTTAGCACAGCTTTACACATATTAGCCCAATCTGCTGGCATCATGTTCAAGTTGGTAATGGATTCAACCATGCTTCCAGTGAAGGGCGCTTGAGGACCATAGGTTGTTACAGCCTCTTTTAGCTGCTTCACTGTTTTAAAATTTAAAGCATTGTGAATTTGCTGCCCTTCTGCCTGCTCAAATACAGGGTATGTTAATATTTGAGATCCTGTCTCAGGATCCCATCTATCAACTGCGGGAATTGGGGGCCTCCCAGCATATGGAGGTAGCCTTGTTGGTTGGAAACTTACGCCCTCTGGTGATAGAAAGGTGTTAGTAGCAGTCTCTTGTTGTAACTTTCCCCCTGATGGCTTTTTCTGCTCTAAACTTTCTTCCTCTGTCTGACTAGCTTGAGAGACCTTCTTTTTTACTTGAATTTTTTCTTCTGTCTGACTAGTTTGAGAGACCTTCTCTTTTACTTGAATGTTTTTTCCTCTGTTTGACTAACTCAAGAGACTTTTTTTTACTTGAATTTTTTTCTCTGTCTGACTAGCTCAAGAGACCTTCTCTTTTACTTGAATTTTTCTACTATAACAATAATACAACCCAACAAGTTAATGCCAAACAAAACTGAAACAGAGTGAAACAAAATTTGAACAACAAAAAATCATTATATCAGCATTTCTATCCTCCTGAAATGTCCATCCGTCATTTCTCCCTATTTGTTCCTCAGATATGATCGGTTTTTCTTCCATCTTACACATCTCCAGGGACAGGCAATTAAAAAAAAAAAGTGAAGCAAAACAAAAGAAGAATCTTAAAATGGCTACCCATCCTCTCGCCCTGCCCTCAGGGGCGAGCAGTTTACTTTATCACTTACCCTCAGTCGTTCCCTCATGGGAGCCACCAAATGCTGCAGTCTGGCTGGGCACAATTCAGGAGCCACTTGTCAAAATGAATGAACTTTATTTTTAGAACACACACACCACACCACACAGTTCTTCAGGAAAAACCATCAGAGCCCAACTGCCACCACTGGGTTCCCACAAGCCTCTCAACCTTCCCCACTCCTCCTGCTCTTGAGGCTGATTGGCTGGGTCGCATGGGCAGAGCCAAAAATGTCCCCTAATGAGCAGCTCTGTGCTCAGAAAGGGTGGGGAAACAGCCCAATGAGCATCACCGCAGAGGGGCCAATCGGTTGGCAGCTAGAAGTTTGCTGGGGCCACTGTGAGCCAATAATCAGCTGGCAGCTAGAAGTTTGCTGGCAGCTGGAAATTTGCTGGGGCCCCTTCAGCTGTGGCTCTCAACAGTTTTTTTTTTTTTTTTTTTTTTTTAGGGTATGCATCAGTTTTTGGGTTAGGGTTAGGGCCAGAATTAGGAATAGCATTGGGTCTAGGGATAGGGTTAGATTTGTGTTAGGTTAAAGGTTATTGTTAGGGCTAATTCAAGGATTTTCTTTAGGGCTGGAGCTAGATGTATTACTCTATTTAGGATTAGGTTTGGTCTAGTGTTATTGTTAATGTTAGGTTTAAATATACGTTTACCAGTGGGGTAGAATTAGGGTCCCATTTCGTGTTAATGTCAGGTTTAGATCTAGGGTTAATGTTAGGGTCAGAATAAGGGTCAGGGTTTCGGTTACAGCTAGTACTAGAATGAGACCTAGCATTAGGACTAGTAATAGAGTTAGGGTTTGGGATAGGCTAAGTTTAGTTTTAGGACTAGGGTAGCATTAGGGTGAGGGTTTGGCTTAGGGTATGGGATAGGATTAGAGGTAGGGTTAGGATTAGGGATAGGATTAGGGATAGGGTGAGGTTTAGGGTTAGTCTTAGAGTTAAACCTAGGGTTAGGGCTCAGATTAGTGCTAGGTTATGTGTTAGCAGTAGGGCTATGGCTAATGAAAGAACTTGGTTTCTGATAAGGGCTACTACTTGGTTTAGCATTAAGGTAATGTTTAGAGCTAGGGTTAGTGTTAGGATCCTAGTCAGGTTAAGGGTTCCTTCTAGGGTTAGGTTTAACACTCAAATTATGGCAAGGTTTAGTGCAAGGTTTAGGGTTAGTGTTTGCTTTACTTTAAGGTTTAGGTTAAGGTTTATGAATCAGTTTTGTTTTAGGGCTAGGTTAGGGTTAGGGCTAGTTTTCCAATTAGCATTAGAGACAGGGTTGGTGTTAGGGTGAAGTTTAGCTTAAGATTAGTGTTGTATTTACGTTTAGGTCTAGGGCAAAGTTTAGGGCTAATGTTGGGGGTAGGGATAGGGCTAGAGTTTCGGTTATGATAAGGTATAGGTTTAGAACTAGGGATAGGGCTAGGGTGAGAGAGTTATTCTTCGGGCTATGGATAGGTTTAGGTTTATGCTTAAGGCTAAATTAGGGCTAGGATTAGTGTTAGGTTTGGGCCTAAGTTTAGTGCTAGGCTTAGAGTAAGGTATGATGTTACAGGTACGTTTGGGTCTAGGCCAAGGGGTCAAATTAGGCATAGGGCTAAGGTTAAGGTTATGGTTAGGATTAAGGCTAGGCTTAGTGCTAGGATTAGGGCAAGGTTTTGTGTTAGGTTTAGGGCTAGGATTATGGCTAAGGCTGATGTCAGGTCTAGGGTTATGATTAGGGATTATTTTAGGGTTAGGTTTATAGCCAGATCTATTGTAAGGATTAGGTTAAGTGTTAGGGTCAGCTTTGCAGCTTGGGTATTATTAGGGTCGAAATCACTGTTACAGTATGCGTTAGGTTAAGGATTAGGGTTAGGGCTAAAATTAGCATTGGGGTTAGTGTTACTGTTTGGGTAATGGATATGATTAGGTTTAGGGTTCAGTTTAGGTTTAGGGTAATGGACAGCCTTAGGGTTAAAGATAGTGTTAATGTTAGGCCTAGGTATAGAATTCAGTTAGGGTAATGGTTATGATAATGGATAGGAATAGAGTTACATTTAGGGAAGGGTTATTGTTAGGTTAGGGCTATGTTTAGAGTTTGGCCTAGGGTTAGAATTTTGTTAGGGTTATGGTTAGGGTAATGGATAACTGTAGAGCTAGGATTAGGGCTAGGGTTATGGTGAGGATTAGGGCCATGGTTCGGTTTAGTTCAAGGTTTAGCTTTTGGGTTAGGTTTAGGTTAATTGTTAGGCCTAGGGTTAGGCTTAGGGATAGGGTTAAATCTAGGGTAAGTAATCAGATTAGGGCTAGATTTTGATTTAGGTTAAGGATAAGGTAGTACTACGGCTATTGTAAGTACTAGAGTTAAGATTAAGATTAGTTTTAGAGAAGCATTAGGTCTAGTTCAAGGTCTATTGTTTAAATTAGGTTTAGGTTTAGGGGGATGATTAGAGATAGGGTCATTGTTAGGGTCAGAGTCAGGATCAGTGTTACTAATCAGGGTTAGTTATAGGATTCGATTAGGGCTAGGATTAAGGCTAGGTGTAGGGTTAGGTTTTGTATTAGGGTTAGGGTAAGAATTAGGGATAGGGCTAATGTCAGGTCTAGAGTTACCGTTAGGCTAAGGTTAGGGTTATGGCTATGGCTCAGTTTCGTTTCAGAGCTAGGGTTAGGATTAGGGCTAGTCTCAGGATTAGTCATAGTGTTATTGCTAGTGGTAGAATGAGGTTTAGGCTTATATTTATTGTTATGATTAGATCTAGGTTTAGAAGTAGGGCCTGCATTAGGATTCAGTTTAGGACTAGTGTTAGGGTTATGGTAACTGATAGGGTTAGAACTAGAACTAAGACTGGGGTGCGATTAGAGTTATTCTTTGGTCTAGGGTTAGGGGTAATT